>NC_042493.1:68198261-68199562 GCF_005508785.2 Acyrthosiphon pisum | reverse complement strand
TTAATAATTATCATTGATCACGGACTTCAGTTAACCTGCGACAGTCATGTATGATCAACTATTTGTGTTAATATTTTAGTTGAGTATACCCTATTCTACTAAATTTAAATTAATTTTTTTGTGATGCGTGTTTACATTAATCTTTTAATTTGAGCAAAATATGACTTAAAAAAAAATAAATGGGTGGTGCGGCTAAAAATATAAAATTACTACAAACTGCTCGAGAATCAAAAATAATTTCTGGTATGTTTAATAAACAGACAAAACTTAAGCCGATAAGCAAGCAATAAAACAAAAAATATATATTATAATTTAAGATAATATTAATTTGTAAATATATAGTATAATACCTATATAATAGAGTATGGGCTATAACTTATAAGTGATGAATCAGGTAAAATTGATTTATAGATAATGCAGTTGATATATTTTCAAAAATAAAAAAAAGAAAATATCCTAATAAACTACTATAATATTATTGTTTATCAAAATAAATATTGCCATATAATAGTTTGTAGACTTTTAACTTATAGGTATAGAATTGTTTTTCTAAAATATCTGCTACCTTCTATTTAAAAATGATGTTATCTAGTTAATAAAAAGTGTACCACAAAAAAATGTAGGTAGTTAATATAATATGGTTGCGAGCGAAGCGAGTGGTTTTTTTTACCTATTCGGGCCGGTCAAAACCTTTGCCCCCCTCTATTAAAAACTGAAATGACGCCACTGTGACTAAACATTTTAGGGTCGATATACCAATTGCGCTCTAAAAATGTGATCGAGTGGACTAAGGCGCTAGTTGCGTCGCGCTCCGACACCTGTTCGATCCCGGCCATGGGTGGCATTTTTTTTTCTGACAGTCACGGTGCCCGGAGAGATGCCACCATCCCCCACCTGGGCATGGCAAAAACCTACGAGTGCCCAACTTAAAATTCTGCCAAAAATCTAAAAACGTGTTTCAACCAGCCAACCACCTTCCCCCGCCACTACAAAAAACAGCTAATAATAGCCGGGCTCAAGTTGAATAATAAAAAAAAAGAAGTGTTTAAAACAGATTATTAGATTATTCGTGATTTAATTGTTTTTTAAAAGTCAAAAATAGTCTATCAGACTATTTGAAATTCGTTAAACAAAATTGGCGTTGCTATATTAAAAAAAATTAATAATATTGCGCAAGCGTGTGTTCAGGCGTATAACAAAATGGTTAAACAATTTTAATTCGATTTATTGTCAATAAGTGTAAAAATATTCAAAATATGTATTTAGGTAAGTGGTATACCGATATTACTATATTTACTGTG
>NC_042493.1:68196108-68198211 GCF_005508785.2 Acyrthosiphon pisum | reverse complement strand
GAATTAGATCAAATACACAGTACAATATAATTTATGTAAAAATGTCACATATAAAGTATTACTGCAATCAATATAAAATATTATATTAAATGCCTTACCTGATTCGCAGTTGTTTGTAAATTATGTTGTAAGAGTTTTAGATTTTAGGTGACACAAATTAATACTTCAAATGTACAAATCGAAATAAAAACGCACTGATTTTGACTTAACATAAGAAGTCTAGTTGTCGCTCGTTGAAATCGGTATTGATATTTAGAGAGGTTGTTACTCAGTGGCTGGTGCTCATGCACGCGGTGGCTGGTGCCCATGCACTGATTTAAGAGACAACACGGATATGTTTACCAGAGAGTGGTAGGTGGTTTTGTCAAAGGTTTTTGTACTTCTCCGAACTAGATTTCTCTTCGGCGGCAAAGACCTTTTTGTCGGTGACAATAGTTTTATAAGGGATGCCCGATTTCTATGAACGACAGTCTAACCATTATTTATTATTCTGTAAGATTTTAGTTTATTTATTATAATGATGTGTGAGCATATCATTACATCCACCCTGCACTTTTTTGTGTTGTGCCCTCACAACACCGCTCGTGGGCGAAAGTGAGAGCAGTACAAACATATAAATAGAAGAGTGAGAAAGTGAAAAGAAAGTTGAAAGTTCGAAAGTTGAAAAGTTTGAATATAATATTTAAACTGGACATTTATATACATATATTTTTATTATACAATCTAAAAGGGGCAATGGAAATAAAAATTAAAGCTTACATATTATATGGGAGAAATTAGGAAGATAGAACTGATACTAAAAGTTTGTTCTACCCTCTTTTCATTGTTGTGTTTCTATTATTGTTAATGATATTATATATTTTATATTTTAAATTCCCTATCTGGTGTTGTAATGATAGATATACATTTTTTTTTTAAATTTAATAGTTGAGTACAATTTATTGTCATGTTGACATATGACAATAAATATATATTTTGTTCTTATTCTATATATTTTTTTTTCTAAATAATAATTTTTCTTTTACATGGTTCTAACTTTTAATCAATGACACTTTTGGTGTGCTTATCTAATTATACACATTTTATAGTTAATTCGCTTACAATGTACTTAAAAACAAAAAATTTATGATATCTTAGAAGTTAAATGAGGTTTTTTTTTACATTTTTTTATTTCCTAGCCTTAACATTTATTTTCTTACTTAAACTAGCTTAAATTAGGTTAATTTATTTTTTCTTAGTATTTACTGCTTTAAATTAATTTTATACCTTATACTAACTTAAATTAGGTTAATTGTTATACATCTTTTTTTTTTCTTTATATTTTTTACAATCATTTTTATGCTTTTTCTGACTTAAATAAGGTTAGACAACATTTTACACATTCTTTGTATTTACTTGCTTTAAAATTTTTTTTATATCTTATGCTAACTTAAATTAGACTAATCATTCTACATTTTTTTTAAAAAATTTTTTTTTACATTTATTTATTGTTTACGTGGACTTAAATTAGGTTAGACAAAATTTTACACATTATTTGTATTTTCTTGCTTTAAAATTTTGTTATACCTTATGCTAACTTAACTTAGGTTAATCATTTTACATTTTTTTTTTTAGGTATTTGCTTGTTTTTACATTTATTTTTGTGCTTATGTTGACTTAAATTTTGTTAAATGTATTTTAGTACTTAGGTAAGTAACTTAAAGTACTAATTTGTATATATTATTATTATTCTGTAATTCTTATACAAGTTATATAATAGTTCTTATAGTAATTTATATAAGTAGTCTAATAGTTCATCGTTTTTTTTTTTTGTTTTTATAATATATAGTTTAGATACTTGTCAGAGTGAATATTTTTATTGTTTATTGGTTTATTTGACAATTGTTGTGTGATTTGTGACTCATAGAACTTGATGATATCTGTATTTTTAAGGATGTAGGTTTGTTTGACCTTTTTATTATTTATTTTTTTTGTATAAAATATTAGAGCAGTGCCTTCTAAGAATGCAGAAATATATAGACTTTTTTCAGATTCTGACCATCCGTTAATAAGGGCAGATCTTTTATAATTTTTTAAAAAAGAATCCATGTTTTCAGAATTATT
>NC_042493.1:68154300-68195276 GCF_005508785.2 Acyrthosiphon pisum | reverse complement strand
AAAGTTGTATGAAGCGATTTAGATTGGTTAACTTTGATACGCCATTTTTTATACCAATCAGCCATGAGGTCGACGTGGAGTTGAAGATTGAGGGAAGCTATGTGAGGATTATCATGTATAGAAATAATAGCCTTGTCATCGGCAAACTCCGCAACAGTTGTGTACGGAGAGGTGGGTTGATCGGCAGCGTATATGTTGTATAATAGAGAAGAAAGGATGCCCCCCTGTGGAACACCTGCACTAATCTTTGCTAAGCCAGAAAAGGATGTGCCAACTCTGACCTGAAAGTAACGATCCGTGAGATAGGATTTGATTAATAAGTACTAAGTTGGATGGAGTTAGTTAATAAGTAAATATTTATTTTAATGAATATAAAATTAGTTGGTTTTCTTTTTATAATAAATAATAATACGTATATGTTAAATCGCAATTCGTTAAATTAAAATGTTTTATTATTAAATAAATCACTATTTGTTATTATTGTTTTTCTAAGTTTTATTTTTAAAATTTTTTGTATTGATAATTATTTATTTCTTTTTAATTCTTAAAATGAATAGTAAAATATTATAATCTTATATAGCTAATATAATTTTGTAAAATGTATTTGATAAATTCTCAGTTTATTTATCTGAATAAACTGAACTTGTGTTGAGCGCCACTTTGTAATAACTTAAAAATACGAAAATAAATTTAATTACGACTCCTATCGATAGTTATATTTAATTCAGATGTTAAAATAGTAAAATTAAGCTATTACCTTCCTCCAGGTGTTCGGAGGGCTCTCGAGGTCTTGTATTCGAGAATTAGATCAATTACACCGCACAATGTAATTAAATACAATATGATTCGCAGTTGTTCGTGAATTATGTAGTAAGAGTTTTAGGTTTTAGGTGACACAAAGTAATACTTCAAATATACAAATCGAAAAAAAAACGCACTGATTTTGACTTAACATACGAGTCCAGTTGTCGCTCGTTGAAATCGGTATTGATATTTTGAGAGGTTGTTACTCGGTGGCTGGTGCTCATGCACTGGTTTAAGAGACGACACGGATATGTCTACCAGAGAGTGGTAGGTGGTTTTGTCAAAGGTTTTTGTACTTCCCCGAACTAGATTCCTCTTCGGCGGCAAAGACCTTTTTGTCGGTGACAATAGTTTTATAAGGGATGCCCGATTTCTATGAACGACAGTCTAACCGTTATTTATTATTCTGTAAGATTTTAGTTTATTTATTATAATGATGTGTGAGCATATCATTACATACTTTTGACAAACAATTAACTTAAATTATCAGTTAATAGTTAAACATTCATATATAATAAAACTTTAAATAATTAATTAATAATTCTTTACATTATATATAATAAATTTATCTTTAAATATTACAATCAATGCCACAAAAAAATATTTTCATCACATCAAACAATAATTTTAATAATAAAAACATAGTTTTTTTTAAATCTCTAAAAAATACATTTTTACAATTGATACATGGAAAATTAAAGATAGTTATTAAATTCACCATGTGACTTAATCAAGTTGAAAAATGATTCAATAAGATTACACAGTATATTGTATAATTTATTATAAAAAAACCTTGAAAGAGACGCTACCTAGATATTTTTTTTCGGGTGTGTGGTGTTTTCTAAGCCACTCATCCAACTATAAACGCCACCGGACGTAACATCTTAAAATGAATTTTAGTGACTTTAAAGTAGACGAGTACTGCAAATACGCGTCTAACATTTATACCAGTCGGTATCAGTGAGTGAAATCACGGTAAATCGATAACAAATAGTATGCGTAAAAATCATGTAATTTAATTTCATATTTACATATGTGGCATATTCACAGCAATATTATCCAATTGTCATCCCGGGTTAAAAATGTTTATGCTTTTACGACCGCAGGTATTCCTTTTCGCCGTTGATTATAACATTTCGCATAATGATTTTTTTTTTTCTAATAATAATGTCTCGTTTTGTTGTTCGCGTTATTGTCATAACCGTACCAGTACAATGTACCAACACCTACGTATATATACGCAACGAACGACGTGCATTATAATATATTATAATAATAATAATTCCGGGCTATAGCGGTGTACTAATACCATTTATGTCGTCGTTTTTACCCGCGTACATATTATATTGTAATACCAGCCACACGCGTTCCATTGCCGCCACAGCCACCACCATTTCACCACCGTACATTATTACATGACTTCTTCCCGTAATATTTGCTCAGAAAACTTTTAATATAATTATTTTAATAATTCCGAACACCTGATGCTACGCCACGTCGCTGAGTTGTTGTATGTGCGTACTGTGGTGTTCAGTGAATAGACGGTATACGGGTATACCCAGGCCTTTGCAAACGGTGGCGACGAATGACGATCGAGTAAGTACATACCCAATTCTCTGATTATTTTTCATCTGCACTAGAGATATTCCATAAAAATGGTCCGTCCAATGTAACATTGTTATTATTTTTTTTGTCGACGATTTTTGTGCTCTTGTTTCTGGATTGAAAATCGACATTCGACGTGGTTATTTAATGGCTTGTAATGTGCAAATGTGCGATAAGACGTGTGTCACACCACTCAGTTGTGTCACATTAATCGTTATTCATTATGGTCACAATAAAAATAACATTATGGTATTATGGCATTTATAATGACGATGCATTTTCTTTGCCGTCAAGTGATTTTACTCTTAGTTGTTCTTGATCTTATTTTATATTTGTTAGGTTTCATTAATATTTAATTCATTAGATTTTAGTGTCTTACCTAAAACAGTTATATATTTTTATAACCTGGATAACGGAGTGCTTATATCACCGTATCCACGGTTAAGTAATTACAATATAAAATTTAAGAGTCAAAGGTGGATAAAATGTTTTTTTTATATTTTTTGGATTACAATGACGAATTGATATCTAACTGAAGTTCTAAAAAACTAAAAGTAAAACATTAACTGTTTGACATTTTGACTGACGGGAACGTAAATGAAAAAATATTAACTGTACGACCGAAATAAGGTAAGTGATTATTAAGTTTACCTCCAACAAAAAAAAAAATAAATTATAATAAGCAATAGGTACCTATATATCATAAATACCGCGTTTGAGTATCACGATCATGGGTACATGAAATACAGACAACGGTAAAGCTAATAAAACACCCAAGTACAAAAAAAGCATATAACATATATATATATTGTGCGATGAAGCGACGCTATGTATAGGTAGTCCATAAATTTGTTACCGTATACTTTCAAATTTCAATCGTTTGTTGAATCAAAGGATATTCGTTCGACATAAACCGTTTACGAAAGAATAAAATTCCACACGACTATAATGTAATGCAATATTTATCGAATGCGATAAAACTTTAAAATACACAAAGACCCAGCGCCACCCCTCCTCCACAGCAGCAGCCCTTTCGTGGCCCGTCCGCCCCATAATTTATCCACATACACGACATGCACCCACGCACGCGTTTAAAAGAACCTCTCTCCCATTGGCGGCCACCTCTAGGCTCTAATAAAACACTAATAATATAATAATAACCTTGTAGAAGGTCATGAGGTACCTATCTTCTAAGGATACGTATCTAACCGGCACTTTTATAAGTTTGCATACATACATTGTACATTACAAAATCACCTACCTACCTAGTATATGCAATATATACAAAGTGTTATTATTTTTGAGGTGTTCAACAAAACTCTCTCATATTATCGTCTAAACCGCCGTCGCCGCGCCGCTGGTACATATCGTTATTTTTCACGAATAAGTTTGTTTATTATTAAAAGGGACGGCGACGTGGGAAAGCGTTAATAAAACGTCAACAAAACTACTAAACTACCGTCACGGCGACGGCATTTACCGCGGCGAGTTTATTATTATTGTTATTATTATTACAATTTTACAACGTCGTCTTTCGGTGGGGGTGGTATGTGTCGACGCGCGCTGCAAATATTATCATTACGACGACGACGTATTGTTATTGTTATTCGCAAACCACCTCCGCCGCGTAGGGCAGAAAATTGTATTATTATTATCGTAAAAACCAACTGTTGTTTGGCGGCGGAGGTGGGCTAGAGGTGTCGAGAGAGAGCAGAGGAGAAAAAAGTATGGAACACCGAGACCGAGCGACGCGTGTATTATAAAAAGATTATTAGGTACAATGTTGTTTACTGTCGTCCTTTCCTCTCTACATATATATATATATGTATACCGAGTACCAAACTACCTACCTACCTACTTATACCTGGCCGTCATAAGCTGTAGAATTTCCTCACTCCACCGAGACAGTAGGTATATAATATTATCGTCATTATTATTGTATTATTATCATAACCACGCGATGATTATTATCATTTGTATATTCGTCCCCGCGTTTTATTAACTTAATTTTTTTATTCACTATACAGCGCTGCAGAGTCGTTTATAATATTATATCCTATTTATTTTGCGGTCACGTCTGTGCTGATGAATTCCGCAAACTATTTATATATTATTATTATTTAATTATCATATAGATCGCTGATTAGACGCCGTTAGCGGCGATTATCAATATGCGGCGTATAGAGGTGCCAACTTCTTACTTCGGCAACCGAAAAAATATTAAATTGCCATTTAGTCTGTGACCCGCGGTGCAAAACAGAGTTCTAAAATATAATCGTGTACGATACCGGAGTTGTAAAATAATTCCGCATTTTTACGATTTCTATTATAAAAATGATTTCGGGGAAGCTATTGAGCCTCTGACCGACAGTGAAAATTAAAAGATAAGTGCAGTTTTTAATAAAAACGTGATCGTATAGTTTTTTAATTAATTTTCATACAAGTGGTTTCATAAAAAATGATATTTTACTATGATTATATTCACTTGGAATTTAAATTAAATAAATATTATAGTGGTATGTAGGTACTAGTGGCGTAATTTCAGTTTACTTGTTTGTTAGTCTTAGATTAAGAAAATATTATTTTATTTTTCGACTGATGTGTAAAGTCTCCGGGGGATGTTATTTAGCGTACCTACACACTACCAATACTTAAGTGTTGGTAATCATAAGTAAAATAAAACATTTGTCAAAGTTAAAAATGCCATACTAACGTTTGATATATTGCTCATCACGTTGTATATACCTAATATTAAACAAAAATTTGTCATTCAAATGCTTTTCATGTCATCGCTTCTATTCTTATTTTTTGTCATTCAATGACGTACCTTGGTAGCTATCATACAAATATAATAAATATAGCATTATTTTAATATAGAGTTTTTCGTAACCTTTTATATCATAATTATTAATTTATAATATTAAGGTATAGGTACGCACGATCATTGAATCATAGACTCCAATTTCCGGTCCAGCCTGAGATAAAAAAATGCCCTAATACTTGGATAGTGCACCTTACACTTGTTTAATAACCTAACACAAGATCTACTTGTGCATTTAAAACTGTTTTGTTTAAAAAATAAATTATGTGGTTGTGGTAAAAAAACCCCTATTTTATTCTGTATATAATTATATCATATATACATTTAAAAAACACATTATAACACTAAAATTTAAAAAACTTGTTTAATAACTAACAAATGAAACAATATTTAAATCTATATGGATATAGGTATACTTGTATTTATAAATTAAATACAAATATAAAGTTATATTGATAAAGAAGTTTGCCTATTTTCCTTGGCTTTAAATTCATTAAGTAGGTACCATGTAATGTTTACCGCCGTCGCGTCATTTTGTGTAAACATTTTTGTGAAGAGCTGTGGATTTCTAAAATGGTATATCATTACAATAGAAAATTATCAATTGAGTAGTGTACTACAAGCCTACTGTTATTAAATGTGATATACTATATATGTATATTAATATTAGGTATACATTAATGTAAATAACAAATGTATATACGTATTTGCAATGCCCCCAGAAAATGTCAAGTCTTTTTTTTGTGCGATGATAAACATTAGTGGATTACAACAAATAATGTTTTTATTTTTGGAAGAAAATATTTTAACGAATTAAACAATAAATTTTATATTTTAGTACAATATAAAATATGCAAATTAATAAGATCATTTACGATTATATTAAAACATTTCAGTGATAATATTTAACAATTAATCATTTCTGAAAATGTGGAATAATAAGGTCTTTCGCATTTATCTACTTAAAATAAACCATGTATTTTCATATTCTTATATTATAATATATGAATAAATTAACGCTGTTCTTACAATCTAGAATTTAAAATGTGCTATATGTTAAGTTATTTCTTTTTCGTCTAATTCAATTTAATTAAATATAATTAATCTTTCGAATTCATCATCTGAGTAATTAAAAATATTACGAGTAGAATAATAGGTAGCTATATCTTTTAAGGAAAATATTTTCTTGTTACAACTAAAGAATTTAAATAAATTGTTGACATAAATTTATTCATGTGTATTTAAAATTTAAATGACTACTATACGTATACTGCTGCCGCATCACATTTGAAGTAGAACATTTAAGCAAGTTTTTAACTTTGTGGTTTCTGCAGGTAGAAAACTTATTCTTATTATTTTTTGAGGGGTTTTGTTTGGTTTTGAGGGAGCTCAGCCCTCTCCAAACCCCCTACTTATTTGCGCCACTGATTTTCCTAATAATTGTGAAAACTAATAAAAAATGCAGGAAAACTAGAAAATTTAGGTACGCAACACCAGTTTTTGACTAAATCTATTTGGTTTTTTTGTCGTTAAATTCAGAAATAGGAATAGTTATAGAGACTTATAAACCTCACTAATACGTGCCTATATTATATTTTTCTATACAAAGTAAAATTTAAACAAAAATATTTAGACTAATTTTAACCTATTTACTGCGAACCTTACTCACAAGTATACGGTATTGACTAACATGACGTTATAACTTATATTGCAACTTCTTTAGCCAAAAAATAATAGTTCAACCTATCGAATTAATAAAATACTAATCATTATATAAATATAATATAAGATAAACTATCCTTAGCAATATATACTGATCCACCCGGCACCCAACTTATTTGTTCAGAATGTTTTTTCCTTTACAATCACTTATCATTAAACTCAAATGAACGTGTTTTCTTGTGTCAAGCTCTTCAATGTATTTAAATTAGATCATACCGTATATACTACAGGTACCTAAAGATTGTCTGATTGTGTATTAAAACATTTTATTTTGAAAAAAATCAAATTTAACATAATATTAGGTCTATTTATATAATAATAAATTATAGCTACTTATTGAATAGGTACCTCGAAACCTTTCATATACATCTGGATCTTTGGTTTTTTCAAAAATATTAACAACAGACAAGTAACAAAACAAAGTAAAAAAAAAAAGTTTTGTGTTATACTAATGTTGATATGGATATTGAATAATTGTTGTTTAGTGTTCAAAATATGCAAACAGTCTGTATAAAATAACATTAGAATAAATGCTCCAAAGGTGTTAAAAATACTAAAATACTGGGAATTATCTGTGGACAAATGTGTTAAATCATTACAATTTTAAAAATGTTAGTTTAAATTGAAACTGGTGATATATTATTATATATTGATAAAATATAATAATATATTACTGGTAAATAATTTTTTTGTTACCTCTACTCGTATTATAGTTTTATTAATTTGGTTACAAGTTAAAATACAGATACAAATGTTATGACTAGAGTTAATAATACATTTCATAGGTCATTTACTTTATTAAAAAATAAATCTATTGCCTTCCTCAATATCCATAGAAAATAGGGGGATTCCTATATATCATAGAATAGAGAATCATACAGTATTATAGGTGAGTAGTTAAATTAAAATGTAATATACATTTCTTACCTTTTTATTATAATGTGTCTGTAAGTTCAAAGTTGTGACTATTTAATTTTCTTCTACCGAAAATGAAAAAAAAATGTATAAAAAATAAATTTCCACTATAGAATGTTGCGACGTACGGAGTAGGACACTGGGCTCGTATGTTCTATCCGTATGTACCTAACACTATCCAGTTTTCAGTAGTACCTATGGAGTATGGACTCAGTTTTAATGTTATATATTATAATGCGCTGTTTACTTAGGTGGTAGATTCCACAGTGCAATTATAATACTATGTATAGGTACCTACTTATTTTATAATTGTATTTGTTCCGTTACGGCGTTATTTATCAGAAAGATACAAATATAAAAAGGTACATTGATTTTTTTACTTAAAATTACAAAAAGATAATATAAATTATATATTATGTGGCCATACATAAATAGGTACTATAATATTATGTCTATACTCTATATTATATTATACGACGCGTTATTGATCATATATTGTTCAATAGAAAACACGTACCTGATTGTCATATTTTCTTTCCTATATTTATTTCAGATTAAATTAAATTAACAATTATTGCGAAGTGTTTTTCAAATTACCTTCAATATTATTACTAAGAAACCTATTTTACAAAGATTCAACACGCAGTTTAAAATGGGAAGATACATATTTTGTAAATTAGTTTATATCCTAATAAATATTAAGTAATTATTGTGATAATTGTTTTATTCATTGGTTGACTGATTAGTGATTAGTTAATAACTATAAACTAATATTAACTATTACTTATTACTTATTACATAGGTACTTAATACTTATTAAAAATAGCTAACAGCTAAGCAACAAATTAAAATTCATAATTTTCCTTTTCGTTGTAAGATTAATTAATATTCACGATTTAAAACCATTAATAATATAGGTACATACGATCTACCTAATTATCCAAGCAGGACACAAGGACGTGTAGGTGTATACTTTTTCAATTAAATTCAATTAAATGTAAGTGATATAACGGTAAGTAGAGGGATTTAGTTTCAATTTCAATTTTAATCGAATCTTAGTATAAAAGCAAATATTGTAGACAAGAAAGAACAATCAATAATCATTTAACAATCTTAAAGTTTTAGGTCTAAAAACAATTCAATAAGAAGTTCTTTATTGTTATTTATAGTTTTGTTTTGGGAAATATTAAATAATAGATTCACACAAATACACGATATATAATAAATATAAAAATGCGTAAAACATATTATTACGTTATAATTAATATTATGTTATATAATACTTATATTAATACTTATATATTAATTCTTATATATTAATTCCATTATTAAGAGGATTTAGCGCACATTTGTTTTCTCTTTATCTGGCTCATTCACAATTCACGGTGATATCATTATTCGTTTTATATTACTGTATTATATACCGAATATTTTTTTATAGATGGTTAAAAAAAATATCACGTTAAAGAATTAAGTATTATTTTTTTTTTTTACAAAAAATTAGTACGTTTATAGATTTTTTTTCTATTTGTCTAACAAAAAAATTGCATGATATCTTGACATTCATCAATTATACGAATATAGCTAGTAGGTTCTTACTAGTTGTATATAAAAATAGTAAAAATTCACATGAATTATAATTTGCTCTGAATTTATTTTATAATTTTTAAAGTTTGACTAGTGCATTTTATTATGAGATATTTACATAGCCTTAAAGTAGTTATCAATCGAATATACTTAAATTATAAGAAATTTTTATGAGTACTAATGTGTACGCCAGTAAAAGATTAAAAAGTCCTGTTTCTGTAACTATTATCTTTGTTGACTACAATTAAGCTATAATTTTGATAACAACGATCATACACTTATACTGATTAATATATATCTAAACCATAGGTACTTACTATGATATAAAGTACTTGCTCGTCTTTTTATAGACATGCATACACATACATACATGGTGCTTAAGTGCTTTGCGTGCGCCGCCACACATTCTTTGATATTTTGATGATGCTTTGGCCACCCATTTGACAAGTGCGATGACACTTTTTCATAGCGAATCATAGAGATTTTTGTTAGCATCAGGCATTTAGGCGCCGGGTTCACATAGCCATACGTCACCCGTCGTATCGTGTTCAAAAGCCGAGCCCGGCCTACCTTTGGAAATTTCCTGGTAGATCATGGTTAGTGAATGGTATGATAACAATGGTCAATCGCAGAATACGATAATAGGCACACCACACGATAGATGACGTAACTGTGAAGCATGAGACCGTGCTGTGGACTATGGAGGCCCTATTACATTATCTTCGCACAACCGAAGTCCATGTTTAACATTTTCTTGTTATTCATCAAATTAAATAATATTGTTTAGGTAACGCGATTTCATTAGTCGTTAATAACCACTTAACACAACCACCTATAACTAACGGTGGGATAGTTCCAACAAGGTTTCCACGGATTACGGTCATTCGGAGACAGCGTGTATATATACCTAATAGCGTCTTGAGCAGAGCTTAACATTAATACTACGTTAATATTAACGTTAACCACTTAGTGGTTTACCGAAGATGATATCCTTATACTAAGATTTTGTAAGGACGAAAATAACAATTTAGTTACTTAATTTTTTTTATATGAGCCGAACCTTGATTTCCTTTGTGACTTTTCTTCTTGATGACCGCGGTCAACGAATAGCGTTATTGTATAGCTTAATAATACATTTCATCAACAAATACATTTTTTAATTAAAAAAAAAATCGAAATATGTTGAAAATATTATGGTGTAAGTACAGAAAATGCTAATATAAACAACCAGTGAAAGTTTCATTTATATACGGTCGTTTGTTTTAGAGTTACACCAAAAACCAAAATCGTTTTTGTGTAAAAATTCCCGTTTTTCCTTAATTTTTATGTTGTTTTTCCTGGTGCTTTTTAAAACAGTTGGAAATGTTTACTTCCCGAACGCACCAACTAGATTCGCTTTCCGATCGAACAAGAAACTGTTGAAGAAAATCGATGCAGTGTTACACTGTTACTGCAGCAAACGATGATGACAGACATAAAAATTTAAAAAATAATTAAAAAAACACATATCATTGTAAAATCAATACATTCATCGTTTCGCTCAGAATCTAAAATTGGTAAATGAATGTCGCTCTGCTGTACAGAAGCTTACAGTTGGGTCACTTTAATGGATGGTGTTAAATTTGAATTCAATTGATATAATATCATTGTATATGAAAAACAATTCCCAGCAGAGACAGTTTGTCAGCCAATAGGATATTTTAAATTATATTTATATTATTGTTATTAATACGGTAGCTGGTCAGTCGAATTAATACTATTTGTATATAATAATATACTTAAGAAGTTTCAGGCCCCCTTGAATAATATTTTTAAATTATAACACAATACTAAAATTTTTTTTTTTCGTTTAAATATTTAATTTCGTCCCAACTTGAACTGTAAATAACTATAAAAAAATGTGTCTATATATTACTTAGATTTTTTGGTTACAGTATAGTTATAGTCTACTTACATGGAACATTATTTAAAATTTTTAACCCTTAGCTATAAAAATGAATTATTTTATACATTTTTAACTACAAAATAATTTGTAGATTTTCAATATGATCCATTTTGTCGAAATTTGAACTTAAAATGTTTATAAAAAAAAGGTGGGTAAGTAGATGTCCCTCTGCTGTGCAGTAGATTACAAGTGGATCACTATATAATGGATGGTATTAAACTTGAATACAATGATATAATATTATTGTATAAGAAAAACGATTCTGAGCGGAGACGGTATGTCAGTCTAGGTATAAGACATATAATATACTTATCTATGGTATTAAAAAAAATTGACCTATTATAGGTACCTATAATAAGTTCCAAATTAATCATATCACAATATCCATAAGGTACTTATGAAAAACAAAAGAAAAATTAAGGAAAAACGGGAATTTTTACACAAAATCTGTTTTCGAGAAAATTGATTTTGGTTTTTGGTGTAACATTAAAACAAATGACCGTAGATACATGAAATTTTCACTAGTTGTTTATATTTCCATTTTATCTACATAATACAATTTTCAAAATGTTTTGAACTGTTTAGGAACGTTTTCAGTTTTTAATATTATTAGTTTTTTTTCTATGAATGTCAATAAAACTTTATTTGTTGAGTAAAAATACTTGAACATTTACTACAAGGCTCCTACTATATTGTTACAATGACATTTGAAAAATACTAAAAATCCTTAGTCTGCACAGTTTGTTTTGTTAGCATTTAAAGTTCAAAAATTGACAAAATATGTAAAAATCACGGAAATTAGCAATTTATTTTGGGTTAAGAATTCGTAAAAATATTTCTTTTTAAATCTAAGATTTGAAAATATAATACAATAGATTTCTCATAATATTGTCTACCTTTATCAAAAAAAAATGTCTACAAGAAAGTCAAATTAAATTTTTATGAGCGTTTGAAATTCATATTTTTACAACATTTTATATTCGCTCGATTTCTCATGTGACGATTTTCTTATTTTATTGTAATTAAAAAACGAATGACTGTAGATATTTGAAAATTTCACTGAATGTTAATATTTTTATTTTTTATACACCATAAAATTTTGACTCTTTTTGAGCTGTTTATAGACATTCTCAGTTTTCAATTTTTTTTAGTTTTTTTTTCTATAAATATCAATAAAATTTTATTTGTTTGGTAAAAAAGCTTGACAATTTAAAAGAAGGCTCCAAATATACTGTTTCTTAGACAGATAAAAAATGTTAAAAACCATAGTCACAATTTTTTGTTATAAGCATTTAAAGTTCAAATATTGACAAAATACGTAAAATTCACGAAAATGTGCAAATTATTGTGAGTTAGAAATTCATAAAAATTTTTCTTTTTAAATCTAAAAATTGAATATGTAATACAAGATTTCTCATAAGTATGTCTACCTTTATCGAAAAAAAAATGTCTATAAGCAAGTCAAATTAGATTTTTATGAGCGTTTGCAGTTCATATTATTACAACATTGGATACTCATTCGATTTCTTATGTAACAATTTTCTTATTTTGTTGTAATTCAAAAACGAATTACTGTACATGAAAATTTCACTGAATGTTTATTTCATCAATTCCTATTCTTCATAAAATTTTCAAAATATTTTGACTCGTTTTGAGGTGTTTACGGACAATTTCAATTTCAATTATTTTAGTTTTTTCTTTGAATATATCAATAAAGTTCTAGTATTGGGTGAAAAAGCGTGAAAATGTTTACAAGGCTCCTGATAATATATTGTTACAATAGCTATTAAAAAATATTAAAAATACATACGTATGCAAATTTTTTTTTAATAAGCATTTAAAGTTTGATTTGATAAAATTTAATAATTATTGTGTAGTTAAAAATGTATATAATATTCAACTTTTATAGCTAAGGATTGAAAATTTAAAACAACGTTCCACGTAAATAAGTTATATATAAATTACTTTATTCACAATAATATCATTAAATATACTTAGTAATATCATGGGCTTTCTGACCGTCTTCGTTCAGAATCATTTTTCTTATGTAATTATATAATTGAATTCAAATTTAATACCAGCCATTAAAGTGACCCACTTGTAACCTACTGTATAGCAGAGTGACACCCACTTGCCCGCCTTTTTTTAAGAAGTTGATAATCGAAGTATTATTTCGATTACTTATCGTTTATTATAAATTAAAATTTATATTTCATTGTGCTTTGTGAATGTTATTAATTCAAGTTTTATGCACACTATAACTTATTTTTTTTCGGTTTAATCGAGAGCCAGAGAAGGAACTGTTGCTCACATTGCTTCTCTTCCGGCCCACAATAATATAACTGTTTTTACTGATGTGAGCTTGGTTAATTTATCAGGTAAATGCCAATAATTTGAATTGAGTGTGTGGTGCAGATGATGACCAAAAATATAGTTTAGACGTGGCAAAAATTACATGTTATTGAATTTTAATATTTTGGCGAACTTAAATGTACCTATTGGTGGTGATAAATTATTACTGCTAAAATTGGCGCAAAATACAATCTCCAATGACTAGATTACAAAGTAGGTACTGACTATAAGAAGAGCCAGGGGGAAGGAGCTATTGATCAAAATAAGTCTAAAAGATTTATAATTTTAAACTGTATAAGTACTTACATAATTATTACATTATTATATTCTTAAACAAAAAAGATTTTTTTATCGGCCCGCCAAGTCTGCGCTGTCACCAACTATAACGGATTACCGGCGGGGGGATTCGTGTAGCAGGTGATCTACTATCTCTTTTTAGGTGTATCAGGTGATATATCGTATTATACTAGGTGTTGTTAGTGATGTATTATTAGTATATGATTATTAAAGGCACATAATCGCAGACCTCAGTGCCTCAGTGGATTCATTATGTTCCGATAACGATTGATGACATATAAATAAGTATTAGTTGTTGTGAAGTCTGACAATGAGTCATTAGTAGTATTGCCGACCCGTTAGTTTCAAATCGTTTGTTAGTCGGAGTCAGTGCTGTAGCCAGAAAAAAATGTTGGGGGAGCACTTAATTGTTTCTCTCTAGCCTTTGAAATGCTAGAATATCTAATTATGATCCCTTTGTTCATAAAGTGTATCTACTACTCGTTTTATGACTATATTATATTTATGTTAACAAGTATGGTACCTACATTGGCTACATTTTAATACAACAATGTATTAATATTATTGTTAATGTATTCATCAATATTATTATCATTATATCAAAATGTATTGTAAACAAAACATTCCATTTTTGGTTCGAATATTATAAAAATTTACTTACAAAAATACATGACTATATATTAGGACTGTTGAAACCTGGTATTTTTTTCGCGCAATTAGGTCAATAAGCGGAAAAAAATCTACTTCCAGAAATCCAATTTTAATTTCGAAAAAAATATAACAATTTCTCTGCTTTTTGTGTGTTTTGTTGAAAGTGATTTTTTTTTTTTAGTAATTCAAAAGTAAAAGTGAATTTTGAAAAAAGAAAAAGAAAATTACTCTGGTACTATACCTAATACTAATTAAACAATACTACTGATCATAGATCTGTTTCCTACATAATCTAGAAAAGAGATTAAGGAATTCAAATATATGTTTTCAAAATTAAAATAGCCAAAAGGGCTTTTGGTACTGGGTGAATTTGTCTTCCACTTTTTGGGAGTTTTGTAGCACATGTAAGTTGAACATTTTTTTATCATAAAATGTAGTGACGTGACTGCGGTAAACGGACGTTTCGCCCCCGCCGTTTTGCCCCCGTAAAAAAAACTAGTCCACGGACGTTTCGTCCCCGGCAATTATTGAGATAGGACGTTTCGTCCCGGAGAGTTATTAGCCATAGGACGTTTGGTCCCTGGCATACTTTGATAATCTAAATGCATTAATTTTTACTGAACAATTTAATCTTTAAATTAGTTACGACTGTGAAGGATAATGTGTGTTATTTGTGGTACAAAATTGATTCACAAGAACTAATTTATAGATTAGGATCTAATACCCGGTTGCACAAACTATCGATAAAAAGAGTTCAATAAGCTGTGTAAAGGTTCAATAAACAGTCGGATAATTAATATCTTTATTGGTTCTCTAAAGTATTGGACTGCTGCACAAACAGTTCTTTAGAATTTTAATGGTTAGTCCTCTAACAGTTAGAGGACTAACCATTAAGAGTCTAACCGAATTTTAGACACCATGATTACAACCATGGCATAGACACGGTGGTAGGATAAAGGGGATGGATCCCCCCCCCCATGACATTTTATTTATGTCTGTTTTTTTGTTTGTTACCACCTTTAAGGTAGTAAAAATGCTTAGATTTTCTACCTCGCCATATTTTCGGGTAAGAACGTGAATCTAAAATATGGAGTTTTGGGGAAAAGCGAAATATGTTCGGCAAAAATGAAAAAATCTCATTAGTTTTCAAAAGAATATTTTTTTATGTGTGTCTGAAGTTAGACGTTGGATATTCACTCGTAAATTAACAAATTCTCATTGGAATTTTCTTATTTTGTTGTAATTCAAAAACTGTAGGTACATGAAATTTCCACTAAATGTTTTTATTTTCTATAAATGAAAATTGAAAATTTTCAAAATATTTTGACTCATTTTGATCTATTACCTAATAGAAATTTTTTTTTTTTATTTTTTTCTAACTGAAAGTCAAATTAAATTTTTATGAACGTTTGAAGTTTTAACTTTTACAACATTGGATTTCTCAAATATTGATTTTATTATTTTTGTATAATTTAAAAACGAATAACTGTAAATACTTGAAATTTACACCATATGTTTATTTTATCAATTTCTATGGTTGCCACAATTTTCAAAATATTTTGATTCATTGTGAGCTGTTTACGGACATTTAAAATTTTTAAAATTTTTTTTTTATAAATGTCAATAAAATATTATTTTTTGGGTAAAAAAGAGTGAAAAATGTATACATGGCTTCTGTGATAAATTGTTACAATATACAGTTGAAAAATATTAAAAATACATAAGCACACATTTTTTTATAAACATTTAAAGTTTAAATTTTAACAACATTTATCAAACTTAAAATTTATCGATTTCGTATTTAAATATTTATAATGAGTATTCTGTCAATGGACACTGGACAGCCCCCTCCTCATACTTAATCATCTGGTAAATATTTCCTATAATTAACCCATTTATTTATTATGCATATGTTATAGATTGTAATTTTTCTATTTTAAAAAAAAAAAAGTTTAAAATGTTCAATTTTTATAGCTAAGGATTGAAAATTTAAAACAAGGTCCCACGTAAGTAGGTTATTTTGTAATCAAAAAAATCTTAAAAAATATAAAAACACAGTTTTTTTTTATAGTTATTTTATGTTCAAATTTGGACGAAATTAAATATTAAATAATCAAGAAAAACGATTTTAGTTATTTTGTTGTAATTTTATTATATTAATTCAACTTACCGGATACCATATTATTAATAGGTATGTAATAACAATTGGTCTAAACATAATATTAAATATAAACACTGACATGCCGTGTCCGCTCACTATCGTTTTTCGTATACAATGATATTATATCATTGAATTCAAATTTAACACAATCCATTTCAGTGACCCACTTGTAACCTACTGTGCAGCAGAGCGACATTTACTTACCCACCTTTTTTTAATTTATATTAATAATACATCACTACAACACTGAGAATTCAAACTAAAAAAAATATGCATTTACCCTGTGACGTAGCCGAGGTGGTTTTGCATATTAACAAATCTGCCCAGTTTGTAATTAGCAATTACGATTAAAAAAAAGTAATGTGTGGTTGTGTCCTATCTGTAGTAGTTAGAAAAAAAATATAAGAACAGGTGATCATGATTATGGATTTTTTCGTTTAACTAACTCCTTGATATATTCAAATTACTCTTGGCTTACAAAAAAAAAATCTAAAAATAAAATGTTTAGTCCTGTTCTTTAAATGATGAAAATACGTTAAATGGCTAGGGACACGTTTGTACATCATTAAAACTTAAAATGATATCTGTTTAAATTTTTCGTACCATTGAAAATACCTTAAGTCTTCAAAAAAAAAAAAATAAACAAACAATTTGACAGGTTTTAAGTCTTAACTAAATTCACAAATTATGTTCCCACTTTCAATTTTTCAATTCCTACACTTGAGATCACAAGTAATAAAAATTAATTATTTATAATTGATAATAATACACTTTATTATAATTTGTTATATTACCATTAATAATTTGTTACCTTACCTAGTTACCTAACATGCAAAGCTAGACAATATACTGTCTATATATTTTATGATTTTGTTGGTGTTTCTAATACCGGTAGGTAAAAACTTACATGTTTTCAATACAAAGACGTTAAATATGCACAATGTGTGGATTGAATGTATTGGATAAAATCTTAGATTTGTACTTATATATTCACTAATGTCATTACTTTACTGACCAAGGACCACGAGTCATGACCTTTTATAGTTAGATTAATAAATTACTTGTTTGAATTAATTTAATTAATCCTGTTATTTAACACGACTACAGTTTAAATATCAATAGTTAACTGCAGCGTCATATAATTTTTCAAATTTATCGCGTAGAACCAGACATCAATAAAATACAAATTAAATTAAGCAAATTAAATTATTTTATTTGTATGGGTAAAATTTATGTAATTTTGAAAATATCCTATAGTTAGTTTTCGAATTACATGATTGGTTATTAATAAATATTCCAACATTTTATTTTAGTTACTTATAGATTAATTTTATTTTTACTTTTATAATAAAATGATTGCATTTGTTTAACCTGCTACATTTCTATGAATTATCAGTGTAATAAAACTTCGTTATTTTCATCGTTTCAGATTTTTATTTATGATTTAAAATGTCTTCACTTATTAAAACAAAGTAAGAGTGTTCAGTGTATTTAGAAAAAAAATATATAATACAATAATGGGTATGCGACACTTTAATGTGCAAAATAAATTAGAGTAGACTCAACAGCACTTAAGAAAATGCATCCCCGATTTTCACTTTTTAATTAAACTTGACAGAAAGTCGATGTACTTTATTTTAGCTAATTATTTTATCTAAATAAATTAGATAACACTATTAACTTGTTGAGTTAAATGGTTGGTGATAAATTAACATTAACTGGTTTATGTCCACTTTTCCAAAAATTAACCACAAATGTTGAGATGTGTATACCTAGTTTATGTAATTACTAATTTTAAACAGGTTGTCCCACGAGAATTTACTAATTTAAAGTGGTAAGGTTTCATTATAAAACGGTTTTAAATTCGTAAATTTTTGTGACTTCTAGTATTTAAGTTGCTATTAGTTATTATATTAGGTAGCTGTTATATTTTATAGGTCTAATAATATTATGTTCATCCATTCGATTTATGGATTTGGAAGAAATAGATGTATCTAAAAAAATATAATGATTACCTATATAGTATTATAAGTAAAGACTGTATTTTTGTATAGCTACCATCATAAAAATACATGTAAAATGACTAAATTTGCAAGGATCTACAAAATGAAGTTTTTGGTGTATTATATGAATTAGAAGAGAATAAAAATTGTTCAGTGTACCTAAGAACGTCAAATTACATATTTTCCATTATTATTTATTTCATATTTTCATATTATAATATTTTTATGTAGATTGTGGTATATAAATTATAAACTATAAAACATATACAATTTAATCCAATTTACAAACATTTATTACAAATTTGTATTTTTCTCATTTTTTCCCGTAAAAGTTTCTAAGTTTTCATTTCTTATAGTCGCGTTAGGTAGTTGGTAGACTGTACTACTACGTATAATACCTATAGCTGCCCGTCTAACGGTCGTATGGTTATAAAATCTTTGTTATCTGTATAACACCGTATTAAATTTAGTTCCAAGTCCAACGATATTGATAAAGTAATAGAAACTACATATATATATATATATATTATATATATAAATATAAAGTACCTACCTGTTTTAAGGAATATATTATATTAGATATACCTGAACTAACTAATAATACGAAAACGCGTGCATTTGAATGAAATAAAATTTAAAATGTGCATTTTAAAGCCAGGATCCCAAAACGACCAATTTTTTGAAAAAAAAAACTTTTTTTAAAAATTAATCGAATTCACTTGATTCGGATTTATAATTTGTTTCTAGAATTTTAACGCAATAAAAAGTTGTGGTTGTGCGAGAATCCGGTCTTTAATTATAAGTATCGTTTCTGTAGGAATATATTATAGGTCATTTAAAATGTTGTTTATCATAGATTTAAATTTTTTCTAGTAAGCTTTAAAGATTATATTCAAGTATTTAATGTTGAAATTATAGTGAAGGTAATATATGCATTGAACTTTCAACAATTTTAATTGGGAAGTAAACAAGTCTTGTAACCTATGAATTGTACCAATGTACGAATTATTAAATTAATTTTAAATTTGTCAATTACTTCATAGAATAAAATTAGATTCTGTAATTTTAGTATTATTATGTAGTAAAAATATTTAGAATTTTTAATATTCATATCTAATATTGGAAAACTGTATACCTACAAATTGCTTCATAAGGCTTTTTAAAATAATAGTTGAATGTAGGTAATCCCATAAATATTTTTTTTAGAGCGTCCGAAGTTAATTTTTGTGAAATAGAATATTATATATATTGTATATATTCACTCGTAAAATAACGATTTATAATCAAACAAGTTTCTTATTTTCTTGTCATTCAAGAACAAATAACCTTAAATCTACTAAGTACTAGTAGACAATTTAAATTTTACAAAATGTTTAAATTATCATTTTTTACACATGGTATAATATTTCCAAGATATTTTGACTCTATTTTACATTTTCAAATTTTATAGTTTTTTTTTTCTACAGATATCGATAAAAAAAAATTAAGCTTAGTCAAAAACTTTAAAAATGTTGCTGAAAAGGTTCCTCGTAACATCTTATTTTGTAGCCATTTAAAAATATTAAACATAAATAAGCACGATTCTTCTTTATAAGCATTTGAAGTACACATTTCACAAAATTACGATAATTTGTAGATTATTTTGTAGTTAAAAAATAAAAATGTATGAAAATATGTACAATTATTATAGCTAAGGCTTGAAAATTTAATATAATAAAATTCAAAAATATATTTCATGAAGATTTGAAAATTTATATACAAAATTAAATTTTCAAAACATTTAGATTAATTTATGCTGTTGACTATTTATAGTTTATACAGTATATTATTAATAGTAAAATAAATAACCAGGTAAGTATCATAATTAATAGCAATATATTTATATTATACTGTAGGTTGACAGACCGTCTCCCTTCAGAATCGTTTTTCTAATGCAAAATGCAAAATTTATCATTGAATTTAAATTTAAAATATCCATTACTGCGTGATTTACTCAATGGCGAGTTAGAACTAGATACTCCTACTCTACATCTGAGTAGTTACCTACTTCTCCCACTTTTTTTTAAGGGCCATATTTTTAATTATTTAGAACCTTTTGTACTATTTAAGGAGTATTTTGTGGTGATACCAACTTCTTTCTTTCAAATGAGGACCAACCTTTTTTACTGTAAATTATTGAACGAAAAATTGATCGAGTAGTTTATGAGTTATTAGCATGTGTACACTTAAAATAAAATAATAATATGTACTAAATAATGATTTAAAAAAAAAATATGAAACAGAATATTATTATGTACCTAATATTTGGACTTATACGTATAAATATTTTTTTAAACGATTTAAAATGTCGAGTTATTAAAGTGTTCAATTCTTGATATCCCCATATCTACCAAACCCATTATTACGAATCTGTCAACCTTAGTATACAAACTTAAATAGTTAAAAAACCACTAGTTTGAATTTTGATTTAGAAACATTATAATTTACAAACAAATCATCGAATCATCAATTTACTGAATAGACGGGTAATTCACATTGAAAAAACCGAAGTTGGTATCGACAAAGGACCTTGAACCTTTTTTTAAATGGTATAAAAAAATCTAAGTATTTGAAAATACTTAAGTATACTTGAAAATTTCAACAATCAGATTTAGAATAAATTTATTACCTATTTATCGGAAATGGGACGTGAGCATGCTTGGTGAAACATCTACTGTACAGCAGTCATTACCCAGGTACTTATCCCATTTTTTTTTGTGTCTGACGTCCAAGTCAAGGCAAGTTAATGATAATTTTAAATTGAGTTAATTTCAGTTGATAAAAAACATTTAAAAAAGATTAATGTTAATAGTTATCTTAATTTTTTTTAAACTCAATTTTGTTAAAGTTGTAAGTTATAAAGTTATTGCGTTTTGTATTATTATTTACTCAACAAAATATTCAACACTGTTATTAGTTTTAAGCTATATTTTATACAACGAATCTATTCACATCGATCTACGGTACGTTGTATTGACTTGATCGTTTATAACAGCGTTTACCTATACTGCTAATATATTATACAGTAGTTGCCGCATATTGGACTGAATTTGTGACCAGAGTATACGAGTCCATTATTCGAATGAATCAATAAGGTGATATTTACAAGAATTAAAATATATACATATATACATTCTAATAAAAACTTGAATGTAGTATGCACTGATTAATAGTCATTATTATGTATTTATTTATGTACATATGTCAAATGTATGGTGTCATTCATACAGAACAAATACATGAAAAATGATAACGATAAAAATATAACATATTTAATCGAAAAAATCGTGAATAAATCGACTAAAAATTGAGGAAATATGCCCTTAAAAATATAAATTTTCCAGTGTGTGAGTACAATAAACAAATTTTTTTTCTTATGTGTACGTATTCACATTAATCGGGACCATCCAGGTTGAGTCCAATAGGCGAATTAAGTAGTCCATTAAGCATGAGGCCAATTATAAGCGGAGACTATTGTTTAATAATTCACTATTAAAATATTATATACAGCACCTACGCTTCACTGTAATCAACGTTTTAGATTTATGTTACCCATGACAGAATATTTTTGGAAATATATTTTGAGTTAATTTTGAAAATGTTGTCTCCAAGGGGTTTCATGATTAATTTGTGTAATTTTTCCTTGTTCTTTGTAAAATTATAATGCAAATTTAAAAATGAATTGTAGTTGATCTAGACCAAGCACATTTATTTTGAAACGTATTAATATTTAATGTTCTAAAGTAGTAAAGTTTTCAACTAGGTTAGTAATTAGTTATTCAGTATTCTTATTTTTGCAGATTTGTGTTTCTTACTATTGCTATTTATTTTCATCTTGTATTATAATAATATAATACTTTTGTCTTTAACTATACCTAAACTTATGAAAATATAATATAATATCATCCTTTTCTACATTGTTTTTATAACTGTTGAATAATTTGAGTGTGATGTAATTTTCATTTAGTAGGAATGCCATTGTACGTATAGGTACCTAGACAAATTTATTTGAAGTAAAAATTATAGTATAATAATTATAATCATAATAATTATGTTAAATTAGTGATAGTAGCAACGTGGATTATTTTATTTCCAAATAAGAATATAATATTATAATAGTTAAATCCACGACAGACATATTTTATTAGAACAAATGTCTTATACACGGACGTATAAATTAACGATGTGTGTTGCATATTTTAGGCTATATAGTTTCGGGTATCGTGCGATGATCTAGTCGAGTTGAAAGTTATGTTAAAGTTAGAAACCAATTTTACCGGCCCACTTATTAATATTATAGATAAAGCTTAAGCTGGACTTTTATTAATACCTCTGGAAGGAATAAGTTATGTAAAATAGGATTATTTCGAACTCGAAGGGGAATAGTCGGGAATAAAATATGTGACGGGCGTATGCGCTGCAGAGTCAGGCGCATACGTTATAATAATAATAATATATCATACAATATTATTACTATATCCGCGTCGTATCGCTCACGCACGTCGAGGTGAGTTCGCCTCCGTTCCAACAAGCTCCGTGCGCGCGGCGGAATATTGCGATACCGTTTATATAATATTATATAATATTAGAATATTATACGAAACGAGGACGACAATCGTCGGGCATTATATATATAAACTTAAAGATGTACATAAAGAGTAAGTATATATATATATATATATGCGGGTCATAACCACGGTGGCGACGGTAATTAATTTAGACAACAATCTCTCCGCGGAGGTGGAGCGCGCGTGCCACGGCAACACTTAACCGCGTTTCCCAATAAGCTCCCCCGCACGATGCTATTATAAAGGCGACACGCATTCGGTGGCGGCGGCGGTGGCTCCGGGCAGGTTTGTTCGCGGGGCGCGCGGAGAAGACGGACGGGCAGCCACGAATCGGTCCTCTTAAAACCCGCCCGAGAATCGTCACAGCCACCGCGGCTGACTGAGAAGAACGATAACGAATATTATTATTATAATATAATATATCGTAAAGTAATTAATTCAACGCCGTCGTCGGCCAATTACGCACGACCGATCTTATAACCTGTGCGACGACGGACGGCTCTTGTTCTTGCGCCGAAACGGGGATGGCGGGGAGGGTGGTTTTCACCCTCTCCCCCCCCCCCCCAAACCGTCACCGCCGCCGTCAACACGACCTGTCCGTCGTGGGGCCTTACCACGCTATCATCGGAACGTGTCTGTCGTGTTGTCTGTTTGTGTGCTCGTCGCCGCCGCCGCGGTTTTCGTTGTAATCTCCGTCGGTTCTCCACTTAAGTACCTACGCATAATCACGGAATAATTTCCCGTAATTATAATTTTCTCGAAAAACGCTCGTCGCCTCGTCCCACGGGTGGAAACGGTGGAGTGACCCAGCTAGCCCTTTACCGCTTATAAATATATATATGTGTGTGTGTTTATTATATACGTTCAGAGGTTCACCCAATCTAAGTGTTGTTTATACTGCTCGTGTTTTATGTGTGCGAGGTGCGTCGTGTACATAGATAAGGTTAGGAAATTTCCGCACAACAAACTACGTGATTGTACAATAAATTTGTTTCGCTTTTCGTACAGATGCATACGGCGCCATCAACTATTTCCCGTGTAAAAACTTTATAGACACGCGGTTGTTCGGATAGGTACTAGGCTATAGTAGAATCTATTATAAATGTAAACCTATTTGAATTTATATGTCATATTATTTTGACATACTTGCCTAAATTTAAAATCGACTTATTTGTGTCATAATGCGGCATTGTATATCTATTATATATTTTACTATTTTAGTCAACAGTTTTCTCACTATATAGTTCTTACAGTAGGTAAAACACCTACTGTTCTACCTACTGTTGTACTTTCCATTTATAGGTGTAGAATTTTATTATTCTAAACTAAATAAAGTGAAAACCTAACTTATGTAATACCTATATAATCATATTAAAAACTAATCCAGTGACCAGTGTCATTGTTTTAGTTAAACCGTATCAGAACCTTATAAATGCTATCAGGAATGTTATATGGAATGTTTTCTGATATATTGCTATAAGAATAATATGGCATATAAGAACTGAGCAGTAAACATAGAACATATTACATACACAGTTACATGTTGGTATTTCACACTAACATCGAAAGTTATGCCGGGTTGCATAAACGTTCATTAAACATTTAATGAACCAATAGCGCGCTATTGAATGAATAAATTATTTAATGGCTCACTAAACGGTCATTAAACTTATTGGTTCCTTAAACTGGAAGTTACCAGATCATTAAATTAGTGATCAGATTTCGGCTCACTAAATTTTTATGCAACGGTTTATCACACAATTATAATTTTTTCTCAAATCTCAAGATAGCTAATATGCCTACCGATACGAGTTATACCTACTAGTTATTAAAATTTGCATATTATATACATTAACATTATACATCTATTATCGATCTATAGTAATTTTTTAGTACCTATTAATATATAATAAAATATAGGTATAATCATGTCAGATAGTTCGGAAATACGTACATCGGATTCCGATGATGAATTTATCATGGATATGTTGTATCATTTACCAAGACCAAGGCTTTTCCGAGGTAGATCAAATCCTCTCGAAGATTTGATGACTTTGATTTTAAATGCCGTTTTAGGTAGGTAATATGTTTAACGTTTATAAACATAAATTATAAATATTAAAATATAATATATAGGTATTACAGCATATAAAATCAGCTATAGGTGTATCGTGTATCGTATAGTATCGTAATCGAGTAGGTAAACGACTTCATAATATCAAATATGTATATTGAATATAATTATTTATTAATAGGTATAATCCTGTTCATCTTGTCTATCGGCTGACGTCACAGTTACCAACACGGTATTACTTTAAAAATTCCATTGTAGGATAGTAATCGTCATAGACAAGTATATAAAAGTATATATAATCGTAACGGTCGCCAATAATCAAGATGAACTACCTAGGAATGAGCAATAAATACTTAATAACATAAATTCTTATGTCACATATTAAAATGTCTCAAGTTTCATGTTAAAATAATATTAAAAAAAAATCTCACGAGATAATGAATAGATATGATAAGCCCAGGCCCCAGATAATGTTCTTACTTTTAATAATAGGTAATTCACTCTATTGATTAAGATTACTTACTAACTACGTAAAAATGGAACTCTTGAACACAAAATTTGGTTTTTGTACGTTGCATAGATACCTAGGCGTTCTCTAGGGATACTTGATTACCTATTACAAACCGTCGTAAAAAAAACAAAATACACGTCATATGAAAATACAACTCGTTGAATAGAGAAAATAGATCGATGACGTCCATGAGCATATGTTAATTTTTGTTTGAACTTGTTTCACACATGCCACATATATTGGTCTATATAAGTATAAAACTATATTCAGGGCCGGATTCAGCCTAGCCATAGGCCTAGACAAAACCATACACATGGGTAGTGGGTGGGGTTAAACCCCCATTACAACATGTACAGTATATAATTGTAATTATTAATATAAACCTCACCCCTCCCCTCCCATATAACTAACTGTACCTAGAGATTTGGGCATTTGGCACATATTATTTTTAATAGGTTGCTGTATGTATAGAAGTACTAGCAATAATATAATTTAGGAAAATAATTCATTAAAACATAAGTAATAGTACATTTTTATACCTACATGGTATAAATACCATATATATATATATATATACATCAATGGGTTAACACTATAGGTACATGCACATGATTGTTTATTACACACATCAAATTAATAAAGTACATGACACACAAGCACTAGTGTTAATATAGATGTGCAACTTATACCTAAAAAACTTAATAACATTTATTATTTTGAATAATAAAAAAAAATAGTGAAAAAACTGTTGGTGGTGGGGAGTGGGATCAAATTGTATAGTTTGCCTTAGGTCTGCTTGTCAGTTCGGCACGCCACTGCTTTATATATTATATATATAGGTATATGTGCAATTGCATCTATATCTAATAATATTATCTTTTAATTAATAGGCTTTCAAAAGAAAGTTTTGGTGTCTTAATGCATCTTATTGTTCAAGATGTTAAACATGAAACAAAAAGAAATGTTGCACTGTCTCCAGAAGTACAAGTGTTGATAACTCTTCGTTATTATGCTACTGGAACATTTCAAGTAAAAATTATATAATATTTTATCACAATATAATAAGCATAAACATTATAGTTTCGCTAATTAAATAATTACATTTTAAAGCGATAGATATAAATATATTAGTTATACAATTTTAATTTCAGGCAGTTATTGGTGATCATATCAGAGTTAATAAATCTACTGTATGTAGAACTATTAAAAGAGTTTCAACTGCTATTGCTCGTCTTTACCCTCAGTTTATAAACATGCCTCGGACCGCACATGAAAGAAGTATTGTTCAAACAGGGTTTTATAAAACAAGAAATTTTCCACGTGTTATTGGTGCTATAGACTGCACTCATATACGGATACAGTCTCCTAATAGTGATATTGGTGAACGGTTTCGTAACAGAAAAGGGTATTTTTCTTTTAATGTTCAGGTTATATGCAACAGTAATATGGAAATTATGAATATTGTTTCTCGGTAGGCATAAAATATTATACAGTATAGACTAGATAGTATATATTAATGATTATATATTATAGATGGCCAGGATCTGTTCATGACAGTACGATTTTTGACAATTCTTTAGTCAGAGCAAAGTTTGAAAATCATGAATATGGGAATAATGTTTTTTTGATTGGGGATGGTGGTTATCCATGTCGAAATTATTTAATGACTCCACTCTTAAACACGAGTACACAAGCAGAAGAAAATTATCAAGTAAATAAACAACTAAAGCCCCCATCTCTACTTAATCTATTACCATTATCCTTAGTAGTCACTAGTCATATAACTAAAAAATTACTCTTTCAAAAAAATCTGAAAACCTAATTCAAAATGAAAAAAGTGGTTCCTATTTGAAAAACAGAAGTTTGTATTATCTTTAAGTGGTACATACAATCTCAAGTAATATTGTTTTCAAATGTATTTAAAATTCCAAAAACGAGAATTTGAATATATGCATAAATTAAGCATACAAATAGGATGTGCATGTAATTTTTTTTTTATAGAGAGCACATATTGCTACAAGGAATGTTATTGAAAGGGTCTTTGGTGTATGGAAAAGAAGATTTCCTGTTCTAGCTGTTGGAATACGCACCCAGCTTAGTACATCTATGAAGACTATTGTTGCCACCGCTGTATTATATAATATGTTATTACAACAACGGGATGAAATGCCACATAATGAAGAGCCAATTAGACCAGAGTTCTTACATGAATTTAATGCAAATCCCATAAGACAGACTGGAAATTTAGTCAGATCACAATTAATTAATTCAGTTTTTTCCTAGAAACATAATAACATTTTAGAACATGGAATTTTATTTTTTATTAAAGTACAATCATATGTTTTTTATGCTCTAAGTTCAATAATAATTAATATGTAAGGTCAGACATACCTTGTTAGAAAGATTGGCAATTTTGTTAGCATAGTTAATTAGTTAATAAATTAGGTAGGTAAGTAATAATGTTAATAAGAAAGAAAAGTTTGTTATGTAGAATAAAATGTTAAGATTTAATATAATTTTAAAGCTGAACTAATAAAAATGTAAGAATATATAAAATTAAAAACTCTATATAATTGAGAAATAATTAGTACTAAAGCATAGTGAATAATAATATAATATAATATTATTATTATATATATTATAATTATATAGCTAATAATAATAATAATAATAGCTAGAATAGTTATTCCATTCCCCACATTTTTTTTTTGTGTTTTAATTCGAGTAATAACATTTCCTCTTTTAATTTGTTTTGACGAACATCACTCTCCATCTTTTCCGACTCATATTTGAATTTTTTGGCCATAAGATCGTGTTCTAATCGAGAAGTTTCCAATTCTGATTTTGCTTTAAGAAGCTTAATTTTGTACAATTCGTCCTCAAATTTGGATGTTTTTTCTGTTTTTTCCAATCTTTTATTATTTAAAACGGCGAGGCCTTCATAAATTTTCTTATTACTAGTAGTACTTGTCGGTTTGGTTTTATTTAATGATGAGTTTGATGAAGATTCTGCATGCCAGACGTGTTGAGGAGTGTCAGAAGGAAAGGAAATGGAACTGGAAGTTTTGGGTGTGGATCTGTGCAAAATACTCAGATTTGAATTGTTTTGATCCAAATCAGCTGTTAGCAACATTGAAAAAGATAGGAAGGAATTATTTTAAATAAAGAAAGGACTAATCATAGGCGTGCCCATGGGTAAAATTTGATTGCCTACTATTTGAATATGTATATGTATACTTTTATTTGGATAAGTACAATAAAATTTGCTATTGTATGTTTTATGGAAAAGGAACATAATATTATGTTGTTTTTCTATAGATTCATTTTTTTTGTTAGTGAAATAATTTATTACACTGTCAAGTTCATAGAATTTGGAAATTTTCTCTATTTATAAACATTGTCTAAGCACGCCTATGAATATATTGTAAGACTCCAGTAATTATACATGTATTACACAATAATATAGGTTTGAAATAAATAGAAACAATAATTATGAAAAGGATGATAGGAATTTTGAATAGCTATTAATAAAATATTAAGAGGACGTACCCACTTAAGTTGTCTTTGTCTTACACATGTAAGACATAGCAAATTTTCGTTTACAAAGTTTCTATAGCAATTTTGATATTAGAGTGAATTGACCTATTTTTAAACTTTTTGGTAAGAACATAATCTGTGTTCTCTAGTTGGTTTTTTTATAATATTTTAATTGTTATACAATTTATAGTACATAATACATGGTTGTGGGCTACCAGAAATGAAAAAAACTCTTTAAAATTAATAAAAATGTATTACTATGGGCCCTTTATATATGTGGGCCCAGGGGCCCCTTTAATTCAGGCTTGCTCATAACTCACTTAAAAATTAAAATAAAACTAACAGTACACTATTGAAACTGATGAACAAAAAATTTGTTATGTTGTACACTTGTACTTGTGTATGACGGAGACAACACATGTGGGTACGATGTCCTCTTAATTGATAAAGAAGAAAAATGGAATTGATAAACAAATAATTAAATTAAATAATATAAATTGATTAACATTTAAATGAAATTTAATAAAATATTGAAACATACCTGTCTTCTACCATAATATGTCCAAATCTATTAGTTGTAATTATTGTTTATAACTTTTTTTGGTGAATAAACTATACTGATGTACATGTAACATGTTGGATGTCTGTTTGATGAAAACATTAAATTAATTTTATTAATAATATACCTACCTGGGCAAAGAAGACTAAATTCATCCCCCGAAATGTCTTCTACAATTATCTGGTCACCACTTATATCTTGAACTGAATAAATTAATAAATTAGTTCATTAAATAATGTTTCATGTAACTTTATCTTATACTATTAATGTAGAAATGTTCTACTTACTAGCATTATAGTCAGCATCACCATCAACATTATTTAAAAGTGGATCCATCCTGTCACCGAGTAGACCTATAACTTTTTGTGTAACATTTGATAGTGTTGACTGATTTGTACCACCCCCAGTTTTATAATGCTGCACCTAAATTAAATATATAATTATGAAAACACTAACATAGTAACATAGTGTGCTAAGTAATTTCTCTAAACCATTATATCATGCTAATTAAATTGGGTGATTATACTAATGAACTGTACAAATTTAAATTGATGCAATGTTGTAATGATGATTTCAGCAAGAAAGATTCAAATGTTTAACAAATAGGCAGGGGAGTATTACCTTTCAACTTGTATTATAATTTCACAACTAAAGACAAATTTATCAAATATTATTATTAATAGTAATTTTAAATAGTAAGTACTACATAATATACTACTGATATAAATAGGTACTGTAACGATTCTAACAATTCATAAAATTATACAGACCTTGTACTGACTTTTTTCTTTTCTGGCTTCCCTTTTTTGCGTATCATACATATGTTTTATTTGGCCTATATTTCTAACACCAGACGTTTGAATTGCATTGTAGGCATTAACAATTTCTGACCATGCCTCATTTTTTTTATTATTCCACACAGCATCAGTCTATAAACATTATTTTAAATTAATGCAGAAATAGAATTGAAAAAAAATGTTATTAGGTAGGTACCTAGGTAGTAAATATTTATATTTTCAATATTTTTATGTACAATATGTTAATAAGTACTTTATTATAACAAACAAACTTATACAGTGAATTTAAATAAAAAAATTTACTTACTTTAACATTTTCAATAATTGATTTATATGGCAAAATAAGATCAATCAAATACTCTTTTTCACGTTCCGTAAAATTTTTACCTCGCTGTCTCTTCTTAACTTCACACAATATGCTGTCTTCCATTTTTTAGTTTTATAGGTACCTACACCTTTCAACAAATGTACAAACGAAACTTTCGTTACGAAAGTACAAAACACATCAATCGGCACTCACACTTCACAGGACAAAGACCATAAGTCCATAACAATTTATTCGTAATTCGTATTGACTTAATATTTACCAATTGGCAATTACCATAATATTATCATTATATTATATATATGAGTATATTTTCAATTTGTACCACGATTAAAGATATATATATATATATGTATATAGATATTATATCTTTAATCGTGATATTTTGTACTAATAATTAATATTATCTTCTCAATTTGGTGATAACAAAATTATCAAAAACCACATACTAGGTATAAACCAAAAGTAGTTTAATACATATTTTATGCAACACTATCGGTTCATTAAAAGTATTTTAATCATTCATTAAAACAAACCATTAAACTAATTTAATCATCGCTTTTATGCAACCCGGCATTAGTCTTTAAATCAATGCATTAAGATTTTTTATTCAGTGTAAACCATAGAGTAACATACTCATGGCTTTATAAGCCTTGGTCTTCATACAGGCATATTATCTTGGTGGGTCGTGGGTAGTTACAATTTTATAATGTTGAACATTATTAAATTGTACCATTAATGTTGATACTATAAAATAATATATAATATAATGTTAGTTGGTCGAGTTGTGAACTTTTAACCAGTAACTTTTATCGTATTTTATGAATTTATTAGCATCTAGCCAACAAAAATAATAATTTCGTCTACCCGTGACTGAGAAAAGAAACAAACGTCTCGACGCGTATAGTCAAACCTCGGCGAGGACATCCGGCAAACATTTGTCGTGCGTGCGTGTGCTTGAGCATTAAATTATTATAATAATAATAATATTATTATAGTCGCGCGCGCCGTACCGTTTTTCCGCGGTCGCCGAGCGTTTATTATGTCGTACTTATATTTCTCGCCGTTTCCGCGCGCGTCGTCGTTCCTGCACCGCGCGCAACTCTATATAATCGCAGTAGCAGTCGCTATTCCGGTGTAAAATAGTTTTGTAAACGACGGTGCTTATAATACAACACAAAAGACGACAACTTCTATACGACGGCGGCTATAATGCGCGCGCGAGACTATATACGACGACGTACGTAAAGTTTTCACCATTGACGACGACGACACCGCCGACGACTACTACTACTTCTACTACTTCTACTTCTACTTCTACTACTACTACTCTACTACTACTACTACTACTACTACTACTACTACAACTCCGACGACACACGTCCTCTTCCTAAGCGGGCGCGCGCACTCCCCCTGCCTGCCCGTCCACTGCCACGCGCCACCGGTGCGGTGTATCGCCGCATAGTTTCGCGAGCGTTACGCTACGGCGGCGGCGGTCTAACTTTTCGCGCTGCCTTTGTCCACCGTGTATACATAATACACACCACGACGCCAAGTGTGCGTGTGTGTGCGTGAGTACAACAATATGCGTCTAAAGCGGCGTTTAGAAATATTACTCTCCTCCGCCGCCGCACGTCATCGGTACGGGAAAGCGAGCGGCGCGGGGCGGTGGTCAACATCCGTAGGTCGCGTCGTGGAGTCGTCTTCGTCGATGGGGGGGGGGGGAGTAAGCACCATGGGTACAGCCGCACCGCCACTGCACCGGCGGTCGCGTTCCAAAAGGGTGATTCGATTGGTTAAGAGGGGTGCGTCGCGAACGTTATATATTATTATAATATTTCTGTCACAAAATATCTAATAGATTAGGTATTGTATAATGTAATCAATTGTTTACCAACCAGCTTCTGCGTATTTCCATTTATGCTTTGCGGTTATTGTTTATTACTTACATTGTATTGTTTTTTATACTACACATATTACATTTACATAAAATAAATTAAAATCATAAACTGTATTGGTTTCCTCCAATAATGTTTTTTTTATGTAAAGCTTCTCTCCTACAAACTCTTTTTTAAGGGCGTAACTAGGATTCATCTGTAACATGAAGTCCCATGAAAATTAAGTTTAAAATGTGCCAAAGTATTCGCCCAGTAACGCTTATGTACTATTATACTGCCTTATCGGTTAGACCCCGTGGTTATATAATATATGATTTCGACTGTGTATTATATATATTATAAATTTGGTACCTACGGGTAGACGAAAACGGCCGATGTAATTATTAATATACGCAGTATGTTGTATGTTGGTATTGCATTATAATAATTATTTGCGGTCACCAAAATGTCACTGTCGGTACCGTTTGTTTTGTGGATCCGTATAGCGTCGGTGGTAGGTATAGTATTTGTGGATGTGCGGTAACTATAAAATATTATTCGCGTGAGTGGTAACTGCAGGTGGCCATCACTGCCTTTGTTGTCGTCGGATAGGCATCGGTTATACGTATTATATCATACTGCCACTTACTGCCGAATACTAAAGATTGGTCGGAGTGGTATTCAAGTGTTGTAGTAAGTATCGATGTACAGGCGTACTTCAAGGGATAGGAAACGTCAAGCATGTACTTATTATTATATTTGTTTGGAATGTTTCCGAAGTATTCTGGTTATTATTACTCATTACTCTGACGGAGCATAATATACGTGGTTTTCTAACCATAAATAACGATGACAACTATAAACAGCAATGACGACCACAATATTGTCGTAGTTATACATTCGTTGTAAAAGTTGTCTTTGTCGTCGTTGTCATCTGGCCGCCAACGCCATGTGTGTAACTGTGTAACTATAGGATAGTATAGTTCACAGATATATACAATAAGTGGTATAGTTACAGACTTACAGTTAATAGAGTAGAAGAAAATAAAACTTTAAATAAAGTCACATAGATTTTGCCACCCCTTACTCCTAAATATAAATTTTGTTTTTTGTTTTATGTAATATTAGTGTCATTAGTGTGAACTTCTGAGATTATTTCCCGAATTAGTACGATACCGGACTAATCGCGAATTTGAAAAAATGTTGCTTGCACGAAAATATCTCATATTTATATTATTTTCTTCCAAACAATAGCGTAAGCCATTAATGAGAATTTGTGTGATTATTTCGGAGTTTGCTTTGTACTCACAAAAATAGGTTTTTGATTTTCCATTTTCTAACCGGTATTGAAAATCACAAATTTCAAATTTAGCTGAACATTAGTGCAGCATAAGTGTGGATTTGTGTGATAATGCTGATACATTTGTGCACTACTTGTTCTATCTATGAAAAAACCATGTTATACATTTTTTCTGTTACAAATTATCAGTTTGCCATTATTGTGTATTAGTTTAACTATCGCTAAAATTTTAGCACCACTCATCGCACTACACTTTTGGCTATTGCCCAGAATCTTGGGGGAGGGGGTAAAAAATATACTATTAAATAAAAACTGCTAAATGTTAACAATTTTCTTGGATAGAACGAGGGGTGTACAAGTCTACACTAAAAGTGCACTAAGGTTAGTAAAAATAAAATTTGAAATTTATGATTTTTTTCATTTTCTAGGGGAGAGATGTAGAAATGAGTTAAAAAATATATTAAAAATGAGGTTTTTTCATTTTATGGTGGCCAAAACACATTTTCACCACCCCCTTCCAATTTTTTTTCGAATTTTCGATTAAACCAGTACGGCGTTAATTCTGAAAATAGTTGCACAAACTCACACTAATTAGTTACTATGCATTAATTATTTACAAAAAAAAAAATTCATGTGGTTGGGGGGCTGTCGAAATGTACGTATAAAAGTTATAGCAAGGGTCTTTGCCTCCCAATGATTGTTTCTCCGAAAACTGGAATAATCAATAATCATCATACATGATGTATATCCAAAATGTTGTGAAGTGTAGATATTATAGGTAGGACAGGTACGTACTTCAACATTCAATGGATAGGAAACGTCAAGTGACGTATATGTCAAGTATTTATTTTTTTGTTTCCAAGTATTCTCGTTATTACTAACTGGGCATTTACGTGGTTTCCCGAAATCATTCATGAGAACTATTTTTATTAAATATTTTTATTTATGTATACCTTGCAGATGGTATATTACACATTGTGTTGTGGAACATTTTTTTATTCTACCTATTATTAATGTTTATTAATGTCTAGTTTTAACTGTTACATTCATAATCAATATTAATTATTAGGTAGGTATTTATTACCATTCAATTTATGTGCATTTATTATATAAATTAATAGGTAATAGAAGTCTTTTACGATATAAATACTGAAATTAATAAGTTGAAAATTCTTTTAAGATGTAGGTATTAACATATAATATATTTATATATATATACACACACCTTTATAGACATAAAGTCTAGACTATAAAGTATAGAAAAAAGAAGTTTGAAAAAAAAAGTTGGCTTAGAAGAACCCTTTCATTATAATATAAAGCATTAAAGCCCGAAAAATATTAGGTCACATCGTGTGTGTTGAATATTTGCACGTCAATAATTCACAATTTTATCACGGTCGTTAATCGTTTCCCCACACCCATCAACTTATATTACATTTATGTGAACGCGCAAACGATGCTGTATAATAATCTTTTCATCATTATAATATATAATATAAACTGTAAATAATAATAATCATAATAATAATAATAACCAGTCGACGTCGGTATGTCCTGAGTAGGTGAAAACGAACGTCGTCGTCGTCGTCATCGCCGTCGTTGCAGACTTGCGGCGGGCCCGAACATTCATTATACGCATTACCTACACGACGTATATACATTTAGCTATAGCCAAATTCCTCCTCCAGTCCAATGTATGGAAATTATCGTTGTGTTTCCGCCGTCTCATCGCTCCGCTTTATTATTTTACTCTCGAATGGTTTTTTTCTTATGTATACATTTTTTATACGTGATACCGTCGTAACCTGTACCGCCAAGTCAGCTTTATGTGCATCGTATATAGACGTGTGTATATGATCCTTTTACCGGCGTATCTACTCGGTCGATTAGTTGGCGGCAGTGGTAATTTGTTTATAAAATATATATTATATATAACGCTGCCGCCGATGAACGCGAGGTTTGTATTAGGATATACATATATACCCTCCTCATCGAATCGTTATCCTCTCTAGCCTCCCCTACTATTCTTTCTCGTTTCATCCCTTTTGCCAACTATATACATATATCATCCACTTGTCCTCCACGGAGCCAGAGATTTTTGGTGGTGCGACGAAGAAAACGGGAGCGGCGGCGGCGGAAAAGGATTATAACGAGTATATTGTGTACACATATATATGTTTAATGGATAAAAGGGTTAGAGTGATGGAGTATTTTAGTTTCGGTGCGCCAAATTTTTAAGCCCATAACCTAATCTAAATCAGCAAAATGGGCTGATGCTGTTACAGGAATACGTTTGAAATGTGTGGAGATCGTCCAAAAAACCACGGGGGAACATTTTCAATCTTTATAAAAAATAATAATACGTTTACAATTGAATTAACCGATTCTGAAAGCTACTGTTTATAGTTATATATTGATGTTGATATACAACATTATATCGTGGTAGCACATAAATATAGACACGCTTACCGAAAACGGTTACAGAACAATATATTTGATAATCAAAGTCGAAAATACTTCTATACTGTGTATACGATCGATTTTCAATAAAAACTTTTTTCGTTTGTGCGATTGTCACCCCACATCCGGCTTTGATTCGGTGGTGCAGTATAGACCTACGCGTGTGATGTGAGCAGTATGTACGATGGTAGTGTGGTGTCGTTGTGTGTTCGATGAAGGTCCTAAATAATATATATATATATGTGGCAATAATACGACTAGAGCCGTTCAGTCGTGCTATTAGAAAAATCGCAAGCTAGCGCGTGCCTTGGTCGTAGCGGGTGGAGAGAAAGACATGGCGAGAGGAGGTTACACGACTTCGACGGCGATATCATATATTATATATTACATATATATATATATAAATAGGGTGTTGTTGTAGGCGACCGTAGTTGTATTGGATATTGTGTCGACCACGGAGATGAGACTGTGTGTGTACACGCGGATATTATATACTGTAGCTGTCTGTTATTATTAACCGTTCTGGCGCGCGCACACATATACCACACAGAGGCACAGACACAGACACACACCGACACAGATACAGACACACATCCACGCAGTCGCACACACACACACACACAATTATTTGTTAGATTTATTCTTACAGTAATTCGACCATTTTAAAAACTACAAGTCAATATTTCACAACTTTAGGTTTTTTAAATACGATTAAGGGAACGCTATAAACACCCATGTATTGTCTCTGCATTTTACAAACGTACGTACAACACACCAGTTATACGTATCATCAAATTTAAAGGTAAGAATATTCCGAGGCACCTAATAATTGTATTGATATTCAAATTTTAAAGCTAGTATTTATGATCTTTTTAAATATTTTTTTCGTAGGACACTCATTATTTACAAAATATTAAAACTGTATTAAAGTAATTTGTACCTAAATATAATATATTTATGTTTATTCCTATTGTGAGAAAAAGTATTACCACAACGATATGATGATAAAATAAATAATCTATTAGGTACCTACTATAGTTTTTAGAAAATTTAATTGCTCAATGACTTTTTTGTTATTATTTTAATTTTGTGTTTTTACACAACAGTTTGTAGCTCATTTGTTATCGTCTCTCATATAATAGTGCTTATATTAGACATATATATATATAATATATACTAATATAGTTATATTATTATAACTTTATGCTGCGGTGTTGCATTCGTAGGGATTAACTTATCACTAATAACATATTAACAATTAATGCACTTAATTGTTTTTATTATTCTATTCATGAATAATCTTTTATTTTTTAGTTAATTATTAAAATAATGTTTTTCATAATAATATGTTAATTCAGAAATATTCACTAATTTAAATAGTTGAAAATTATTTTGATCACCTTCAGATGATTTTTTGTCGGTAGGTAAGTGTAATGTTATTCGTAATTGTACACACAAAGAGTTAGGTATTTGGGGGGGGGGGGCTAATGCCTTACTTTGTTATATTATATAAGCGTAAGAAATGTTCAGGGGGCTATGCACATTTGGGGAGCTTAGTCCCTAAAGCCCCCCTACTTGCGCCTATGGATATCTAATACGCATATGAGTATATACAACGATATACCTGCAAATTGCAGTATTGAAATATGGCTATAGCCTATATTAAGGAGCTAAGATTTTTAATGACACAACGGACACATTTTTACATGGGATACCCTCAGTGTAAAATGTAATTATGCAAAAACGATTATAATCAATATTTCTGATGTGGTTGAAAACTACCACTTTCCCTGAGAAATAATAATATATATTTACGTTATGGTTGTAGGATATGTATAGGTACAATATATATTTAAATAACTTGGGGGATTAATCAACCCCTAAATAAAACAATTCATATTTTCTTACAATTCATAAGGAAAAAAATTATTTAAAATGTTGAACATAGATACCATAGAAAGAATAGGTATCATGTAAAAACAAGAAATAAAGTTTTAAAAATTTTTTTTTTAAATTATAGATAGTAGAATTAAATTATTAAAATGAAGTATAAAGTTATAACTTTTGGTATAATATCTACTTTCCTTTGGTAAAACATTAATTTTTATATTATAATACAAATATTACCTACATATTTTGTGAAAAATATAAATATTAGGAATTATTACTAAACACTAATTACGATATAGTTTTAGTAATACTTTCTATGGTATTACATTGCTATTTTTACTAACATAACCCGTTCATTATAAAATAAAACTTCAATAAAAAAAATTACAATAAAAATTAAGATTAGTTAGGAATTGCTGGGTATTAAAAATAAGTTATTTTGTTGATGTACAAGAACTATAGGTTCTGTTCTTCCTTATTTGTAATTCGAGTATATTTGGTGTAGTTTTACATAGAACTTGATGTGGTTTTAGTAACTATGGGTTATTTGATAACAATACTATTCCCTCACCATGAACATTTTTGACAATCACAATGTAACTTGAGGACATTTGAAAAATATGCATAACATTTTAATCAAAAATCGATAATTATTTTTTTTTAAACATTTAAACATTTTTAGTTTCTGAGCGGAGTAATGAATGTATTGGTTGTGTGTGTGTTTTATATATTGTGAAACATCTTATCGGCGGGTGAAACCGTTTGTTAACGTAGAACGCAAATATGCATGTAATCATAACGCACGTATGCAAATTTAAAATAAATAATAATTTTTCTTAAAAAAATCTGAATATTTTGTTGTTGATCATGCCATGTTTATTTCTTTTAATACATTATTCTTTCAATGCATATTTTCTATACAAAATAATTTTCATGATTCACATCCGCCATCAGGCGTCCCGCGACGGCTCACTTTTTTTTGTTTAAGTATACACGATAAGTATTCGAAATAATGCTTGGATTTTCATCTTCAGAATCTTTTCTGGTGGGATAGTAAATCCAGTTGTTACTTTTGAGAGATCAAAATTGAAAATTTGAAATAGATTTCAATAGCATCGTGGAAATCAAAAAAAGAAAGAACGGAAATTTGTACGCTAAACAAGTAGGTATTCGACTAAAACAATTTTGTTTTTTTGATGTAAGTAAAAAAAAAAAAAAATAACACTAGATACATGAAATTTCCATCAAATGTTTATACAAGTATTTTCTATATGCCATAAATTATTTTTAAATATTTCGGCTCTCTTTTAGCTATTTATAGGCATAAGACATTTTTGATTTTTATTAATTATTTTTTAAATTATTGTCCTTAAAAAACTTGAACATTTAATACAAGGTTCCTCATAAATTGATGTTAGTGGAAATTAAAAAAAAAGTTGGACGTACCTAAATCCACAATAATTTTTTATGAGCGTATGAAGTTCAAATTGTTTTGAAATCGGATATTTACTAGTAAATAATCGAATTCTAATCGAAAAGTTTTCTTATCTTGTTGTAATTCCAAAAGATATAACTATAGATACTTGAAACAAAACCAAATATTTATACTTCATAATTTTGTGATATGATATAATATATTTTGTGGGGTCAATAAGCTTCAAAATGTAATAACAGCAATTTAAAAATATTAAAAATACGTAGGTAAGGTTTTTTTATAAGCTTTTAAAGTTTGAATTAAACAAAATTCAAAAAAATCTGGACTTTTTCAAATAATTTTGTAGTTAAAAATTTGAAACAATGATTCTCATAAATAGTTCATACTGTAAAAGAAACTAAAATATATATTATACTAAGTTTTTTTATAGATATTTTAAGTTAAAATTTAGAAGAAATTAGATATTTAAACGAAGAGTAACGGTTTTAGTTATTTTGTTGCAATTTAAAAATATAATTTGTGGGTACTTGAAGTTGTTGTACTATACCGGGTGATTCTTTTATCATTGAACACTCATTATTTCAAAAAGTGTACATTTTTTTGAAAATATTTTTTTACATAATTTCAAGTCGCATTTAAAACAACGTTTTTTTTAAAAAAAATATTTTTTTAAATATTTTTTATCCTTATAATTTTTTAAGTTTTTTACTTTTTTGAATGACAACATTGGGTTTTAATTTT
>NC_042493.1:68138957-68154250 GCF_005508785.2 Acyrthosiphon pisum | reverse complement strand
TCATAAACTATTCGCGCCAAATTTGATTTTCATGTATCAAAATACTAAGAAAAGTATTCTGCTTTTTTAAATTATTTAATTTTTTAATTATTTATAATTTTTAAAAATTAAAACCCAATGTTGTCATTCAAAAAAGTAAAAAACTTAAAAACTATAAGGATAAAAAATATTTAAAAATATATATTTTTTTATAAAAAACGTTGTTTTAAAAGCGACTTGAAACTATGTAAAAAAATATTTTCAAAAAAATGTACACTTTTTGAAATAATAAGTGTTCAATGATAAAAGAATCACCCGGTATTGTTACATTGTATACGCATTACACACAATGACATATTCGAATGCAATTTGTTTGTCAAAAATGAATTCTACCTTCTGTATTAGTGTATTATTAAAAATATTAATGTATAATTTGTATTAATATAATACTATTATAAATGACAATAATATCATAAAATATATTTAATGATTATAGATTGACCGTTGACAGACCGTCTTGGTTCAGTATAGTATTTAGTATACAATGATTGAATTCCAAGCTAACACATCCATTACAATGACCACTCTAGACATGTACTGTACAGTAGAACGGTGCCCATTTGCCCACTTTCTTAAGATTGTTTTGCACTCAGAAGAATATATGAAAATTTTAAACAGTACCTGTATTAAAGCCGTATTAATAATAATAATATAAAGATCATTTTATTGGCTTTCTTAATGCTGCCCAGGGGCCAGGAGTCAGGCTATAAGATACTTAATTAAAATGAACCAAAATACAGTAGGTACGCCTGAGCATCTTAGGGCTTAGCCTCTTAAGCTCTTCGGAAAAACTGAAAATCTACATTAATATATACTTTATGATTTTTCTTATATCCTTGATTATCGATTATCATTATTAGTTAGACGATGTTTTCTTCAAACGTTGATGATAAAATATATACCATGTTTCAATCCGTCACACATAACACAATACGTATTTAATTTCAACAAATTTATTTACTACGTATACGTGGATTAATTGCTGCGTGGAGGATTTAGTTATCTGTGTACAGTGTACACGTATACATTTTTATACCGATCTCATGTTTTTTTTTTTAATTCGTATAACCATTATTATTATTATTATTATTATTTACTGCGTACGATAGGTACGTCATAGTCGCGTGCATTCATTTTTTAATCAAACGTAAAAGGCAACATGTTTTCATTTATAAGAGCGTTTGATTCAAACCAAAAATGAATTTGCATCAGACAATACACAAGCAGGGGATTATTATTAGATGTTCTTAGTGCTTAACTTGGAAATTAAATAGTAGAGGTACTCTGATGACACCAAAAAAAATTGTATAAACTGAGAGCTTTGCGTTCCCTTTTATTACACCCTCAAACAGATTAGCACAAATCAACAAACATTTCATAACTCACTGTAAACTAAAAAAGTTTCAACAATAAGCGTGCGTAAGTGGTATACTTTTGACGGCAGTTGAGGTAATACTGGTATTTTTTTTATATGCATAATATATTAATAATAAAGTACCTACAAATTTAAATATTTATAATATATTATAATATATTCGATGTACCTAAATATATAATATTTATATATTTATCATAAATATCTAAAATCAGTCTTAAATTTTAATTACAACAAAAAACATGTAAGGACAAGCCGACACCACACGAATCTTTCAACGGAATTAACAAAATATAATTAACATTGTAAACAAATATTTTTATTAATCTTAATTTTTATAAACAGAAAAAAATGAGAATAATTTTAATTTACAACATTTTCTTCTTGTCTTTTAGGACAAAATAAATATTTTTAGTCTTTTTATATTTTAATGTTCGATGTTATGTGGTTAATTTTATTATCACCGCTGTTAACTACATAGGTACTAAACGTAACATATTACCATTGATTATACATAGTATATGACGTATAATCAATGATATTACATATGACTATGCATCATTGAATCAGATATAATTTCCCTGGAAAAAGAGAACCCACCTTGACTAGGTGCTGGGGCTTAAGCTGTTGTTCATCGGATTACGGCAAACTAAGAGGTCCTCAATTGTGTCTTTTGCAGGGAAATTCACGGTCTACTGTCAGCCGAGGTTACCCCTCGGGGGCATCCGGTGATCGCCCGACAACTGACAAGAATCACGGTACTAGATAGAGAGTAATCGCATTATTTTCGTTGGTTAGTCGCCTCAAGCCATTTTATCCGTGTCCTCTGCGCTATCATGCGATCTTCAGTATGATTGTCGTCTGTCAATCCAACGCATCAATGACGGCGAGTGCGAAGTTCACCGACATTTTGGCGAAATGATTCTTGATTATTTCTTAGCCTCATCATATCCGGTCTGTGGAAATGCATTATCCTCGTTTGCCGACGATTGAGCGTAGGTTGTCACATCAGAGTAATGGATGCATATGAGTGACCTACTTTTGTACTTCTGTAGGAATACCAAATTTTATTCGCTTCTACGACTATTTATTAAAATGTATTGTATTTTAATAAAATGTGTGTACTGTGTGGCTGGTATGTATAAGAAGAATACTTATGTTACCTACACATTTATGAAATCCAATAATTAAAACCTTGGTAAAATAATAATTCTCAACACGACAATTCTAATTATCAATATGAAGTGTTACTATGCATTATCGTCACTTTGACTTTGTATTATTCATATATATTTATTACTACCTGAGCGTATCGTATACTAAATCTGCAGTAGTAGGTATTAAATATTGTAGCAAATAATGGAACAATTGAGTGTGACATGAATTCGGTGGGGTGAAAGACAAAAGCAGAGGCTGCGTTATGGTTAGCTCTACAAACTTAGTATTTACGAGCCTGGCGACAAACTATGGTGTATATATGATGCAGTTAGATAGAGACAGTAAAACATACCTTACATACCAACTTATAGACATTTTGAATTCACCAAGATAAACGGTTAAATTGAAATTATAGGAGCAGGTAGATGTATTCAGTATTGTGTTAATAATTTATTAAATAATGCAATAACTATTAAATGACCCAGAGTTAAATTTGTATATTAGATCAAATTGATTGTGAAAGGAGACTACTATAGTCCATATTCAACAATAATAAAATATGTACAACATTGGTAAAATATATATTGAATTGATTTAATAAATCTAGTAAATTTATTTTGTGATTGTTAGTCAATTTAATTAACATCATAAAATAATAAAAGAATGTTTTTAAATGCTTGTTGGCCATTAGTAAATACTTATATTTATTTAATTAATTAGAAAATTTAATTGAAGAAAAATGTTAAAAAAATGTGAATAAAATTAGTTATATTTTATAACTTACACACTTATTATAACCAAACAACTTATTTATTATAAATATAGTAAGAAATAATACACTGATTAAATAGAACGTATACTAGTTTGCATAATTTGAATGATTCACAAAAATTAAATGGCCTAATCATATATGAGTCCCTAAATTATATTTAAGGGAACCAATAGTTCATTATCGATTGATAAAGTGAAAACTGGCAAAACTATACTAAGTAGGTATACGACGTAAGCATACGTAGCTTATTAGAAAACAATCTAACAATCATCAAGTACCTACTAAAATACTGATGACATGATGTATTTAGTTAACAGGTCATGGGATTTACACGATACCTCCATTTTACTGTTCAAAGCCTAATAATTCACTAATATATCACTAATAATTATTCATTTTTGGTTAAACAGTTAAGTTACAAAGTTTTGCTACTATATCTACGTGAAGACCACTTAAAATATTGTTATCTGTTGCGATTTCCAATTTATGATAAATGCACTGCCCCATATAGGTACAGTAACAGTACACACGTATATTTTAATGGATTTTCAAATTTATTATATTTCACATTTTGAAGTTAAAACATTTTAATTTGTAATGGGTATGGAATTTTTCTGTTCATCAATATTATATGTTCATACTGTTATAATAATTAAATACCTAGTAATAAGATAATATAGGTATATTTTATTTATAAATGATAATATATTAGTATAATATGATTGTACTACGAAATAAGGTACAATTGTATTGTATGATTAAACTAAATAACAGCTATATGCTTGTTTGAGTATCCATTTAGTTAAGTTAACATGTTTATTCACATATTTTTTAAATTATACTTTCTTTAAGTGTTTGTGTAGTTTCTCTACGTGTAGAAAAAAGATAAGAAGTAGAACATACCTAGCATGTATAAAAGTAACACTTACCTATGCTATTGACAATAAATAATAATTTGATTCTAAACTTTATGTATTTGTCTAAAATGAAATATGTATAACTAATAATAAATTAGTTTTATAATACTAAATAAAACTGTATAGTGTATTTAATATAATTTTTTTAAATGGGGAGAAATTTAAAGAAAATATCTCAGCAGCCAGAATTAAATAAACGCAAAATCCGAAACTTAATCTACCCAATCAAAATAATACATATTCTAAAAGTTAATATTTATAAAATTTTTTTTTTTATTATTTAACAAACTATCTATGGCAGCTATGGTCATTTGATATAACAATACATTAGTATACATAGGTATACTAGAAGTTTTATTTGTAACATTGATGTCATAATATGCCAATATGGTTAGTGTCGTGTAAATTATTTTTTTAAACAATCTTACCTGTTTTCAAAAAGATGCTACTATAGTGGGTACCTAGCTTCCTCTAGCAGTCTATCAGTTTAATCCTACGATTACACGCACGACTGAAACTGATGGGGAGGCTAAATGGTGGTACAAGGAAGGCCGTGTGCTGGTATGGTATGGATAAAATAATATTTTAATTAATGTTTTTGACGGATATAATATTATTTTATGTTTGGCATAAATAGGTATTAAATATAAATATACTTTTATAAATGTACTAAAATTATTATTTTTAAATATGTAATGACATTTTTTAAATAGTTCTATTTTTAATCTGATCTATATTTAATTGTAATAAATTAAGTACCTGATAAACTAATATTCTAATAATGATAATAATGCAGTCGCACAGGATGTTGAGAGATGTAAGTTTCTTATATCAACAGGAAATGGTATTTGATTTCGTAATTGGTACCTACCTATGTAAAAATTGAGCACAGGGTTATAGTTTTTAAGAAGATCTATAATTCAACGGTACTTATCGATAGTTTTGAGAGGTTTTGAGATAAAACAATGATATTCCATGATATAAGATTTAAGTAAATTTAATTTAGTCTGATGTACGTCTTTGACGAAGATTCGTAACTTATATACTAATTAGTATTATTATTTTGTGATTTTTTAGAAGAGGTGAGAAGATTTTCACCTGTTTCTTCAAGATTTAAGTCTTGTGAGAAAGTGTACAATTTATTAGGCGAGAAAAATATTTGTGAATTTATTCGTGTCATTGGTTTCTTCGTGATTTGTTTTTTTTCGTGATAGTGGCTGATTAGAATCCGGCCGATTTATAAATATTTGTGAGCTGGTGTCCATCAGAGTTTTATTACGTCTGGGTGTTCTTGGCGAACAAAAGCCATCTTTGTCTCCGTCAGAATAGGATTTATTGTTTAGTTTTTTTTGTTAGGGATAGAACTTAAGAAATTGTATCCCGGGGTATAATACTATAATGTGTATGATTTATTGATTTTGACAAATATTACGTTTAGTGTGCTGCATACATCGAGTATATTAAATCAATTTATTTAATTAATAAGTTATAAAATATATAAACATCGCTAGTTGATATTAATAAGTAATAACTAATGAGATAATCAAAATGTCAAGTGACAGAATATAACATAAGGCACTTCGTCAAATTGACACCAATTCTTAAGTATAAGATCGTAATTTGTTGTATAATCTCGTCATACAAATATGATACATTATTATTTCTGTAAGAAAGAAAATGTATACGTATTATTAACTAATTATGATTATAAAATGTATATTATATAACATTCTTATAAACAGTCGGACATATTGTAAAGTATTAGGTCACATAATAATAATTAATAACTCTAAAATGACTCAGAAGGTCAAATACTCGTACTTTTTGGAACATGAGCTTATAATTGTGTGATTGAAATTGCACAACAGTTCCTAGTTTTCTACTACCTAGTATTACTAACTATATTACCTAATAATTAAGTAGTAATATATTTTAATTGGTTATTTAACATTTGAGGACCAACAAATTATTTGTATTCTTGTTAAACTTATAATAATTAATATTATTACCACGGTTGAGATTTATGAGAACTCGGAGCCTCCTATAACTCAAAAATTGTCTCGAAAATAATTAAAATTGAAAAAAAAATGTTGTTAGTTGTATTGTGTGTGAGTTAAGATAATAATAATAACAGTTTTATTGGCGTATACACTTTAAAAGCATCATTTTTACTATTTAGTGCCTGCATTTTCTGCGCCAGGATAATTTATATTTTTACAGTATGATTCACCTAGCATGCTCACCTCCCATTTTCCAAATTAATTATATACAAATCCAATTTTTTCGGAATTTTTAAGCATCATATTTTCAAATACTTTGATTTTACAACGTGTCTTGTCTTGTGCTGATATACTTTTTACACTGTTAATTGTTAAGCAGTCGTTTTTGAAAAAGTTGATGCATTTAATTCGAAATTCGAACAAATAGTTTTTGAGTTACTTTACGTTTTGAAGATATTCGACTATGTCCTTATGATGATTTGTGAATTGTAGTGATTCACATTAAACTATTAACATTTTTTAATTTGTAAACTTTGTCCAAGTGTAATAAATACTAGAATAATTCAATATGCACCACAGCTACTTACATCATATTTTTCTAAAAACATTTCCAAGGACTATATATTACCATTAAATATTAATATATCCATTTTAATAACTGAGAAACAACCTGATCAAATTCCTATTTAGATACATCAATATTTAATAAAAATTGTCTGATTAACAAAAACGACGGTTCTCATTTGAAAAATAAGAGTTAGTATCGCTACAGACACTCCTTAAATGGTATGAGAAACTTAAATCATTGAAAATATGGTCTCTAAGTATAGGCACTTATCAATTTCAAGAATCATAATTTGAATCATCCTGTATACTTCCGGGTGGTGTGGCTCAGACGGTGACTGCCACTGCGCTTGCGACACCGTTGAAGCGTTGACGGCGTTTGGGCCGTTTTACGCCACGTGTGAAATTTTACCTGCTGCAGCTTTTAGACGGTTAATAATGTGTGAAAACGACGTGCTTGTGGTGCATGTTTGACGCGGAACTCTTATTTCGTCCACCCCTCATCGCCACCGCATGCTCCAGGTCTGTCGCTGCACGGTCACCATCGAGAGCGCCACCGCAAACCCGAAATTACCTGCTGCACCGTCATCGCCCCTCTGCACCACACCAACCCTCCAACTACCGCTTAACCATATACAGAGGTTGCCGCCGATTAAACGCTGATACACGTGCTCTCTCACACGCGCGTGCATTTCCCGTTCCCGCCTGCTTAACACACGCACACACACACACACACACACTTAAACACCACTGACTGCGGTTACGGCGGCGGGACTGCCACAATCAGCATCGGCGGGATCAGCAATTCTCTCTCGTACATACATCCCATCCCCGTCCATTCGACTATACTCGCACGTTCGTTTGAGCTATACATATATATACGTAATAATATAATACAATCCAAAAACGCATTCTTGTATATACCTCTACGTGATGCAGTCTGTGCTGCTGCCGCCGCCGCCGCTGTTACAGTAATTTTGCGTACAATATCGCACAGGAACATAATAATATATTAAGCGCTTGAATTTATTTACAAATATATGTATAAATCTTCATAGCACACGCACACGAGAATTGCGACGGTGCACCGGTCACTAACACTGTTCTTTACATCCCCTTGAACTGCTAGTGAACCAATGCACGCGGGGTCGGTGTAATATTACGATAATATTACCTAGGTATACATTATCTGCATAAAATATTACCGTGTCAACCAAACCAGCCTATTTACTATAATTTCGTCATATTATTCGTATCATATTGCTGTAAATCGAGTTCGGCCAAACCAAGGTCGTGCCACCGAACTGTCGATTGAGCAAGGTATTGTCACCGGCCTAATCGGCACATGTGCCCCGTGTCTTCTGGAGTCCCCCTGAAATGGATATATAAGACATTATTTTTATATTTTTAAATCTTTAAACCCAATAGTTATATTTAATTTACCAATTCCAAAATTAAATTTAAGATTATTTACATTTCATTTAAAATTGTTTGAAATTTGTATTTAGAACAAATGGTGTGGGGGATCTATACGAGAACATGATCCCTGTCCCCCGAAACTTATTATGATCGTGACATTTTATATTTGACTTAAGGAACTAATGCTAATAGAGTTTTGATATATTTTTTTTTTTAAATTTATTTTGAAATGGGACTTTTGAGCCACTGAAATAACGTTTCAAACCACTGTGTGACGTTCAGAAATATTTCAAGAATACCTATTTTATTAAATATTTTTTGTATAATATATATTTGTAAGGATATTAATATGATTATATTTTATGTAATAATTTATAGTATATTTGCATAATCTGACGATTGCGATAGTGATTAACCTTTTGGGCTATTTGTTGTTTTTTTTTTTGTGAAAATCGATTTAAATTATATTTTTACTTTTATATTCACGAAAACAAATTATTTTTAGATTGAGGTTTTCAATTATTTAGTAAATTGTTCACTTATCGATGAATACAAATTCCAATAGAAAATACTATGTTCAGATTTTTATTGTTATCTTTAAAAGTACCTTGCACCTACCTTCCATAAAAGGTCATAAATAATAAATCTGTATAAACAACAAACGTAATCTTAACAAAGATTTATTTAAAATATGTTTATCTTTTAATATTTCCTAATTTTATTCAATAAATAATAATTTATTACGGTAAAATACAAATTATGGATTATATTTTTTATAAAACACAATATTCACTTGTTAAAACGTTGATGAAATTGGATATTTAAAAAAATATATATAATTAAAAATATTAAAAAAATTATTTCTCAAACGATTTTAGTTGTTCTGTTGTAATTGAAACTTTTCGTCAATTTACGTGTTAAAAATATTTGGCTATTTATACCACAAACCTATATTCATACCGTTCTATGGTAAGTCATAGGCATAGTATTGGTTTATAAATTAGTAACAATAATATAATATGGTATAGGTATTATTACATTTATAATAATAACATAGGTAGACAAATAAATTATAAAATATTCTTAGAAATACGGACCGAGTCTCCACAGAGGCACTTGTTTTAGCTCAGAAACGTTTTCTTTATGCTATGATTTATCATTAAACTCAAATTGAACTCACCCATTTCAGTGACCTGTATGTATCATGAGGTATGCTCAAATCTAATTAAACCTATTAAAAATAGCGGAGCAATTTCTCCGGTTTTCCAATTTTGAATGCAAACCCACTTCTATCATAACTTTAGGATTTAGATTTATTTTTACTTTATTTCCGAGTAGTGATTCTAATATTATTATTTTACAAGAACCTATATAACGCATTGTATAGTTTATTTAAACTAATGGTTGGAAAAAATAAAAAAGTTTTACAGAAAATAACTTGTGGAAAGACCTCGACATTTTGACTGCTTACGAGGTTTAATCCAGTACTGTGTAAGTGTTACATTTAAAATAATGCCACATTTATCTGGGAGGTGAACAGCGCTATAATATAGTGTATACACGATAGTACGATACACCCCGTCAAAGAGAGGCACGGTATACGATATATTTATGTGGACAATTTAAAGCTTACCGTCTTGATTTGACAATTGTAATCTTTGTTGCCCTGGGGTCTGGAAATTCTATGTAATCGTGGTACTAAACTTATAAATATATATATATTATATACATACACATTACACACGCATACGTTCCCATTGTGTGTTCCGTGTGTATAGGTTGTACACTGTACACTCGTTTTATGTTTTGCACTAAAACGTAAATAACAAATTAATTAAAAACGAATCCCTCGTCACAACCGCCACCCCATCCCACCACACGGCCCGTGTATCGGTTTCACCCAGCATTGAACAGCGTTCGACGCCTGTGGGCACACTCTGATTCCCTCCCGAATTACCTTCAATATACCATGGATTTCCTCATCCTCCCACTGCTTATCGTTCAATTGAAAAAAATATCCCATTGCTAAATCGAATCTCTCACTCGTCAAATTTTCTACCGCTGATTAGCTGCAGCGCTCACGTCCAAACTGTGAAATAAATTACTAGGTTTTTTCATTTTTCTGGACAATCCAAATCGTTATGGGAATTTAAATTATGATGCACATAATTTCCATTTTGTCTATGCCATGTAGGCAAGTACATATTATTTTATTTTTTACGTATGTACCTTTAACGGTTTTACGGTTTCGCCCTGTTTTATATTTTTATATTATGTTGATAGTCAATACGACATTTATAGGGATAAACTATACTGGATATGTATATCTGAACTGATCACGAGTAAATCGATAAAGTGTTTGTACCAATTGACGTATTGATACACGGACTTAATGAAAATATAATGGTAATGGTTGTATAATACAGTGCATTAGATACATCACAGAAGCGCTAATGATATAAACTTGAAATAAATATGCCTATTGATAATTCAAGAAATGTACGTTTGAATATTTTATAAAAATGTATGAAAATTGATGTTTAGGTCATTCAGGATGTTCTATAAAAAGTTTTACGTACTTTTCAAGTGTTATGAAAACTTGTATTTTAATTGTGTAATAAATTGTACTATCAAATAACAATTATGAAAATTCCGTAAGATGTATTAAATTATATCATGATTTAATTCTTTTAGATATTTTGTTCAATCAAATATGTAATAAATGTCTTGTTCAATATAAATTAATTTAAGATTTTGAATATATAGTCGTGTGCCATTACACTTTATTTATTACAGCATAATTGATCTAAACAAATAAGTAAATATTAAAAAAATGGACAGTTAAAAATTCAACTCAACGTCTCCATAATTTTTCATGATTTTCCACAAGACAGAAAGTCTTAATGCATATTGTTTTTGAGCTTCTTAGTGATTTTTACCTTCTGTGTCCATTATAATTTCAAATTAATTATTACCTATACATTCTTATCTTCATACATGTCCTCATCCTTTGTTATCTTAGTGACTTAGTATCTCGGATATGTATAAAGTTCATTCAATTCAGTATTTTATTTTATTTCGTATTGTCCTCTCTGTTCATTCTTTTTAGGTATGTGACCTATTCTTCTCATATTTTTTTTTCTTAACCTGTTAGAACTTACAAATTCAATAAAAAGAAAATACATTATGCGTTTTATAGAAAAAAAATATGCATAAAAAGAATATGAAACCATCAATAGTTGAGCATCGCATAATTTATTTTCCATGTTATCATACAATTTAATAATAATTATGTTATAACTTATAATCAGCGCTGATTTTGATTATTTAAGTAATTAGGCCAATTATTCGCTGCACACTAATATCCAAATAAAAGGTAAATTTATCGTAATTTGCAAACATTTGATTTTGTATAGGTTTTTATTGTAAGATTTCAACAAACGGTTGATTCTATAAATCTGTGATCAAATTATAAGCAAAACACACTGTATATTGATAAGAGTTCTTACTAAATTTCGTGATGTAGGTTTTTCTCATTTAAAAGAAACATTTTTTTTTTTTAAATGCATTTTTGTATATGCATCAATACATCATGGTTATTGGCGTTATCTATGTCTAAATTAATACGAAAATTGGTTGCTTTAAGTGGAGTGTATAAAATATATACCATAATAATTGATACAAAATTTCATAAATAAATTAGGTAATAAATAGTAAATACTAGTATAGTATTAAATTATAGCATATAAATATTATTTTAATAAAGTTCTGATAATTATTGGAGAAATATAATGAGCAGAGTCGTTATTTCAGGATTTGGCACAAGAAGTTTATTGAGGCTGTATAGGATATTGGTTTCTTGGGATTTATAACATTCAGTGAGAATGTGTTTTACTTTAACTGTGACAGAAGTGTAGCATGTGGTTACGTCCAGTGGGCAGTGATGGGATGCTTGTGTGTTAAACTAGTGCGTTCGATTTAGAGTCTGTTGATGATAATTTGAGTACGTCTGGGAAGAGAAAACCGTGATCCCATGAATAGGCGGAGGATTTAATTTTTTGTTTATAATGTGTGATCACGATAAGTGGAAACACTCAAAAACTATGTGTAGGCTTCATATATTTCAATTCTGCTTTTTTTAGCTAACTAATAAACATTATTATACAAATTTTCAAATAATTAGACTTTTTGTTAATTTTGCGCATGCGCACAATAATTTTTTTTTAAATGGCATGGCTTATTTTTGACCACAAATTATTTTTTTTGTATTTTTTAATGAATTTTAGTGATTGAATTTCTTTTCTAAGTTAGAAATGTGCCGAATTATAGTAATATGTTTTTATGTTATTTGCATGGGTTATAACAGATTATAAAATACGTAGTTTAAATAAAATACATATTTTCCAAATCAGTGGATAGATACTTATAGCAGAACTTGCGCTAAGAAAATTTTAGAACTGCCCAACATTTTAATATTTTTGTACATGTAGATTAAATAAATTTGTCACTCGTTAAATTCGCTTAACAACCACTATTTACCAAACTATATATTGACTACACAGTAAAAACTTTATACATCACTTTATTTATTACAATTTATCAATAATAATAACAGATTAAAAATTTTTTTTTTTTATTTTCAGTGTCTTCGCAACTATCGTCACTATCGATAATTTTGTTTTTAACCAGATAGTCCAAAGAAAACTCCACCAAAATAACTTTATTCCTTTCCTTTGCTTCTTTGAAGAACTCGATGTTTCTTTTTAGTCATCCAATGGTAAACTGTGTCCCTAGGATCCCAACTGTATAATGGTGGCATATTATAGGTAATTTATATATAGTCTCAAGTTTTCTGTCTCAATATTCATAGTTGAGCGTAATGGTGATTTTAATAAGTTGCTGGCACTTATCAAACGTTCAATATCAGCACTATAAGGTTTAGCAGCTGTCACTCTCTCCAACATTGTACAAACATTTGGAAAATGTTTTGAGCCACATAATGTTTTTACTAGTTTAATAAGGTTCATTTTTCGTAATTCAGATATATTTTCCATTGATATCAATTCATTATACTCCAATGAAAATTCTTTTAAATCTATGTCTGTGCAAATTAAATTATGAATATCTTTGATGCATGCTACAGAAGATAGTACAACAAATATTAAATAAAATACATAATTAAGAGGATGTCAGCGCACTATTCGTTTTCTCCCTCTGGCCCACGCGTAACTTAGACAAAATGCATTTACGCAAAATCATTTTTTCTATGCGTTTAAGTAGTCTTAGAATAAAGTCACCTGTTACAAAAAAAAACAGAATAATATTTTTGAGGGAATGACATATCGATTTTATATTTTAATATTATTTGACTTTGTATTCCACTTTCAAAATAAATAAAAAAATTTTGTAAATTTAAATTATGTTTAAAATGTTTTGAGACGTTATTTAGACAGAATCGATATGTCATTCCCTCAAAAGTATTATTCTCTATCTTTCTTTGCAGGGATGGATAACGTTTTTGAAAACGTTTTTAAAAACGTTAATAACGAAAAAAAACGAAAAAACGAAAATAATTAATAAAACGAAAACGAAAAAAACGAAAAAACGAAAACAATTAATAATACAAAAACAAAAAACAACTGATAAACGATAACAAAAAATCCCAAAAACCGAAAAAAGTGTAATAACGAAATCAAAAACAAATTATAGTATTATACATTATAATATTTATACCACGAAAAAAATAATTTCACTTAAGTCTTTACTTTTTAATTTACCAATAATGCAGTTTCAAAATTTAAAAACATTTTGATTTGAAATCAGAAATTTTAAATTTTAAATTTATATATAAATTATAATTTTGATTTAAAATTTAAATATTAAGAATGATTTTTAACTTTTAAGTGCATTTCTATATTGCACGTTACTATTATAAAAAAAATAAAAACAATATTATCAAAAACAATATGGAAACATAACGTTTTTAAAAACGTTAATCAAAAACAATATAGAAAAATAACGTTTTTAAAAACGTTAATCAAAAACGTAATAATCAAAAACGTTTTCCATCCCTGCTTTTTTGTCATGGGTGACTTTACTCTAAGATTAATTAAACACATAGAAAAAATGATTTTGCGTAAATGCATTTTGTCTATATGTTGGGCGTGAGCCAGAGAGAGAAAACAAATAGTGCGCTGACAGCCTCTTAAGTCTTAAGTTAAACAATATTACAGAATATTTACGATTTTTGGTACTGACCAAATTGCTTTTAGAATTGCCCATTTTAATTTAGAACTACCCATTAGCGCAAGCTCTGACTTATAGAGTAGTTTAATTGCCACCAAGGTCACCAGATCTTACACCACTAGATTACTTCCTATGGGGTCACTTGAAAACGGTAGTACAGTATGCCAATCCACCTACGTGTCTTCTTGATTTGAAAAACAAAATAATTGCAGCATGTGATAATTACAGAGGAAACAATTATTTCTGCTACTAACCAAGAATTTTTAATTTTGTATTGAATGTTGTTTAGAGCACCATGGTGCACAGTTTGAACAATTTGTTAGATAAATACAACTTTATGAATAAAAAAAATCAGTGTTAGTATTTTTATTTTACGTATTTATTATTATTATATACGTATTTTATAATCTGTTATAGCCATGTAAATAACATAAAATCAGATTACTATTAATTACCCATTTTTTAACTTAGAAAAGAAATTCAACCACTAAAATTCATTAAAAAATACAAAAAAATAAGAAATAAATAATTTGTGGGCAAAAATAGGTCAATTATTTTGCGCATGTGCAAAATTAACTTTCACAAAAATAGTCTAATTATTTAAAATCGTGTATAATAATGTTTATTAACTAGCCAAAAAAGCAGAATTGAAATATATGAAGCCTGCACATAGTTATTGAGTGTTTCCACGTATCGTGATGAGACAACTTATCGTTGCAGTAGTTTTTTTTTAAATCATCGTGGATAAGTTTTCTTGTACTTCATAGTGAGTTAAGATGTTCCAAATCTCTCAGGGTATATTT
>NC_042493.1:68123418-68138898 GCF_005508785.2 Acyrthosiphon pisum | reverse complement strand
GTACATTAGTAATGCACGTAATGAAACCCAAATATATAATTATAGATTATTTTCTCATATTGAAAGAAATTTGGGCAGCTTTTAGCAGTATTTAAGAAACTTTAGGTTTTATAAAACCAATCAATATGTAGAAAAATAGCTGAAAAATAGCTCGTACATGACATTGCACAATATGAAAAATATTCACACGAGAGACATCCATTTCCCTTTTTAGGGTTCCGTATGGTATACTGGACCCTATTACTAAGGCTCCGCTCCGTCCGTCCGTCTGTCACCAGGCTGTATCTCATGAACCATGAAAGTTAGAAAGTTGAAATTTTCACAGATTATGTGTTTTTGTTGCCACTATAACAACAAATACTAAAAATCCTAGAATATATAATATAAACAGTGTTGCCGACATTTTTATAGCTGATAGTGATATGGAACCCTTCGTACGTGAGTCCGACTCGCACTTGGCCGGTTTTTTAAGTGTAATATACTATTTTTATTATTTTTATGAATAATAATTCGACAATAATAGTACTATAGATGGAGATTAATTGTGATATTTCTTATACTGTTTCTTATTCACCTAATTTTAATCTTCCTGTCTCCCCAAAAACAATATCATGATTATTGTTATTATTTATGATAGTCCATATATGGAGAAGAATCAATCATTTAAATATAATACACTACTATGGTACAATAATGCGAAGTGTATGAATTTATTATTGCCAATTGATATGTAGGGGTATAAATAGATTTGTACGTAAAAAAAAATATGTATATAATAATCGATTAATAAAATGCCGACACCGTGCTCGGTTAGTACGTAAATGCCAGGACCTTGCAATAGGTAATATAATGGAATTATTGTAATTAATGAGGGTGGTGGTTAGTTAAATTGGCAATGACGAGCATTATATCGATTGATTGTACATTGTATATATCTGTATGCAATATTATATCATATAATATCATCATGTAATAAATACGTACAGAATATAATGACGTATATGTAATCCAAACTGGACATTTATATTAGAGTATTAGACCGAATAGTCTAATATATAAAATTGTATTTCACACCATTCTCTATAATTAAAAATAAATTGCATATTATATAATATAATATTTTATATTATTATATTATATCACCAAAGATTATAATAGGTAGCTTTATACTCAAGTAAATCAGTTATTATATAATAATTCAAAGGCATTGTACTACAGAATGTGATAAGCTACGAATATCAAATTTACACAGTATTATCTATACATTTACTACATATAGTATAAATTATTTACCACAATTTTTGTATTTTAGCTATAAACGCGATTTGCAAATATATCGTATTTTTCAACGATAATGTAATTTATGAGAATAGTTTTCTTAATCATTACTTCCTTAGTTGAATGCATATAATATTTAAAAAACACATAAGCGTAGGTACCCAATACATTAAAAAAATCCAACAATATCAATACTGGTTACGATTTACGATACTGTGATTCACATTTATAATTTATGATATTAAAGTATATTTTTATATTATATCTATCTTCTGTTTTGTACATATATCGTTGTACGTGGTGATTATTAATTGTTGTGGAGCGAAATCTGTGCATTTTTATCATATTACAAAACACGTATTAGATGAACTACTTGTTTTAATGTAAATTTCTACATTTTTATAACGCTCTAGTACGTGGATGAGAAAATACTGTTTTTTTTAAATTTAAATATATTTATACATTTTTAAACTGGATCTCTTAAAGGCTTTATAATATTAAAAGTTGAATCATAGTGGTTTCGATGCATTTCTTGAATAATAAAATTATAAATTACAATAGTAACATAATAATTAAATATAAATAAATAACTAATTAAAAATATAATTATAATGGCTATATTTACATTTAAATAAATTACTTTTAATGGTTTAAATTAGAATTATAAATAATCTAAATTTATTTTACCACAGCATAATTAAAAAATAATATTTTGGTTAATTTGAAAAGTAATAGTTCTATAGATTTATTATATATATATATACAAAAGTAAAGTCATTGATTTTATCTATAATCAAATATATAAATTTAAAAGCGTATGGTATAAGAATAATTTTCAAAGTATGTTTACAGATGCTTTGAAGTTTAATTAATTGTAATAGGTACCATTACATTTAGTCTAAGTAAGTGAAGATTTGTAAGACAATGTTAAACGGCGTGATGTATAGGCAATATAGGTACATTACCGTGTGGAAAATAATTATCCTGGAAAGTTATAAGAATTTTCAACTATTAACTTGTAAAACTTGTATATTACGCTAATTTATTGTTGAATCATATTTGTCATAATTTGGAAATTATATATCAATATTAATACATAAAGTCGTAAGGTTGATTTTTCATTTAATTTGATGTTTAAAGTGAAGTGAAAATATAATACGTGTATGAAATGTATGATTAAGTAAGATTATAAATATTTTATATTTTTCATCCTTAATTATACTTATATTAATATACATTTTTATACATTTTTTATCCATCACCATTTGGTATTTTTTATACACATATATTTATTAATAAATAATTAAAACTGATAACTGTATTACCATTTTTCACTAAATATTTTATTTACTATGATTCAAACATTTTATGGCTTCATAATATTTATTAATAATATGTAACTTAGTTTGTATTCAAAACAAAATATATAATAGTTTGAGAATTTAAGTCTTAACGTTACTATGAGTTATTTGTTTGATTACAGTCAAACATTGTTGTTATTTTTTAATTGACTATACTTACTTATAGAAGTTTAATTGAATTATATTGGTAGTATTATAGCTTAGGTTATAATTTCACTATTTTCTTTAGGTACCTAGTTAGATATTTTTTACCGATATACAACGACTTACGATGGTAGCCTTATATAGCAGCCCAACCGGCTATAGATAACTGCAACGCTATAGTGAAAAAAAATTATAGGTTTATGTATATGTATTATATATAATATATAGTCTGTGGCGTTTGATAAGGGGTTCACGGTGTTTCTGGTATTGAAGTGAGGTGGTGATTGTGGCGTCAACAATATTGAAAGCCTGACTTAACCCCTGAAATCTGTCACTGGCAACACCAATGCGACGACCGGTTGACTAACCGTTTTCTTGTTTGCGTGATTATTTTGCTGTCCTCCGTCTCTCAGGATATCCCGATAAAAACAACGGTATACGCCTAGTCCTCGTTCGCAGCCGGTTTAAGGTAGGTATTCAAAAGCAGCATGATGCTTATATATTTCTGTAAGAGCCAGAAACTATTAAGAAAGAGTATTTTTCATTAAGTTTAAACTACTGAATTATATATTCATATCTTTATACACAGATAAATTTGTTTAAACCTTAATGCAATTAGAAAAATATTTTACGTCTTGAAATATATTTGAAAAATTAGAATAATTATTATAATTATTTTGATGTGAATGACTTAATAATGATAAATATATATGGCTAAATATAAATTCTAATAAAATAATTTTAATCTATTTTCTTAGATGAAAACTTAGAAAATATATATATTTTTTCTACATTAATGTCTTAGTAATAACTTGTATCAATAATTTTAATTTTAGACATATTAACATAAATAGACAATATTATAATACAATAAAATTTGAATCTCACTATCGTCGAATGACTATAAAAAATAATTAGCCTTGCAGTTGATAGTATTAAAAATCGTTATATTATTTTATTTAACATGACATTTTCTAATTAGGTCGCTTTTAGATTTGTATTTTTTAATTTTTTGGTAATTATATATTATCCAGTAAGATATTTATGCTTCGTAGTTAATTATTTAGATTTTGGGCTGAATCATCAACAAATTCTAATATACCTACTTATGAAAAATTGTATTTATTTTCTGGATTTGATATTTTTTGTTGTAAAAATTATATAAAATAAAATAAAATGTTTTTCTATACTGCGTTTGTGTGTACTTATATGTAAAAATATGAAAATCTTTTTTACATATAATCAGTTACGTAAAAGATACAAGAATTATTCAAGTTTAAATACACATACTTAAAGAACGTACTTTAAGTATATTAAGCAACGTGTTATTTATATAGTTTAACTAAAATATACTTCGTTTTTGGTAGAATCATAAAAATGAATGAACACCGTGTGCAATTAATTACCAAATAAGATGACTATAGGTATAATATTATAATCTTTATTTTCAAAATATGTTTGTTTTCACGCGTTAAAATACTAAAACCATATTGTTCTGTTGAAAGTAAATAATTATTAGGACAATATTATTATTATGCGACTTAAAGACAAAACATGTAATCACGTTGATGTTCAAAATGTGTGTGTGTGTAGTATACAATATGTTAATATATTATGTGCGTTGTTATTCGATTATAATTATATAGGGTAGATGGGGATGGTGATAAAAGTTTAGCGTCGCCGGCAGGTCGTTTCTGGCGGCGTCGGTGTGTCGCCCGCGACGCCGCCGTTGCCTCTGAGGGATGATGAATCGCATAACTTCCCCTTCTATCGATATCGTCGTATCGTCGTATCATCGTATTTATTTCTTTTTTTTTTTACATCGTAAGTATAAATTTTTTCTTATCATTATTTCCGTAGTATGGAATTACAAAATAAGAACCGGAGGTCTATACATACACCACGCACAAGTCACAACTGTATGTGAAACAATAAACTTCTAAACATAATAATATGATATACGCCATGGTGGCAGTGATGTCTGTTTTTTTATCCGATCATAGAAGTATAATAATATTATAATATTGTAACGCTCTATACATGTACACTATCTTTCTGAATTATAATAATATAATATTGTAATATGCACATTTTTAGAAAAATCAATATTGAAATAATCGCGTTTCTCCGATTGTCATTGCGTAATAACATTCGAAACGCTATGCTATATTACATTTACTATGAAATACAAAATAATAAACGTCACCCTTCTGTCTTTTGCGCTGACATCGATTACACTATATAACGACGAAAAATCAAATAAAATAAATAAATACCACCAGCACAGAAAATACTGCTGTATATACACGCTACGTTTGCGTTCTCGATTTGAGTGTCGCTTCCTAAGTTTTTTCTCCGACATTTCATTACTAAAAGTTTTTTTTTATTTTCCGAAAATCTATACGCATACAATGCATAGCGTACACATAGTATTGTTCATTCGTCCCGAGCGTTTTGGTATTTTCCAATTTTCTGATACATTTAACGTTCCGTCCGCGTGCACGTGTGTGTGTGTGTGTGTGTGTGTCACACACTAAAGGCATCGAGCAATTTGTTTCACCTCCAACGCTTTATAGTCTCAGGCCCGCGTACATATATATATGTTATTTGAACACACATATTATACGCCTAGATAGTTTAGTGTGCAACGTATAATAACTAATGTGAGTGTAAAAGCATGTCCAGGGCCGGTGCGTGGGGCATGTGCAAGCCATGCAATTGCAGCACAGGACTTAGTGATGAAAATGCATTAAAAACCTTATAGATTTAAAATTAAAATTGGATAAGCCTCACGATATACGCTATATAAGTTATATACGACGGGTACACGTATAATATAACGTATACCGCTTCTTCGACAGAACCGCGCGTCGAAGCGTTTCATTCGCATCTTTAATATAAAAACATTTTTTGTGAATGCAGTGTCGTTGTGCAACTATATAAGATGGATCAGGGGATGAGGTCACATCCGTAGACGCTTAGTGACCTCGATGTACACAATGTTTTTTGATTTTCCTTTAATAATAATATACTTATACCTATACTCCTCTTAATTTTTATTTAATTATTAAATAGGTAAGTCATGCTCAAATTTTGTTTATATTTTATGAAAACGCTATAATATACAAGACATTTGTATGGTATTATAGCACTACCGTCCGTATAAGTGTAAAAATTATGTTATCAACAAAATGTCCATGTTGGTGATATGACTTAATACTTATGATTATTGATTACTGGTAATCATCAAAATCAATTTTTATTTCTGGCATTATATTTATTTATAGATCGACTGTCAAACGACCGCTTGTATAGTATAATAGACTATATAATATTATAATAATATACGAGTGCATTTATAACAGTATATACATTTATAAGTCATTATATTATTGTAAATGATAGGTACTTACGTAAATATGTATTTAATGTAATTACAGCAAAGGGAGACATCTCATTGAGACTTCCTGGATACTACCCTAGATGGGATGTTGTGACTAGTGGGGGCACGCGAATAATTTCTCTCCTGGTCTCTTCCTGGTCTGAAATTCTTAAGTACCGTGACTAGTGCAGTTATAGGTGTAATCTGGAGGTCAATCGATTTGTTCTCCTCCCCTCTCTTTAATTTGTTGAGCTTGAATATTAGTATTTTGACTGCGTTTTATGTTATTACTATTTTGTCATTTAAATATTAATTTTGTACCTAATGTCCTAATATATGTAGGTAGGTCCACCTAAAGTTTTGCTCATTATAATAAGGATAGGTAGTAGAATAGTTCTAACTTGATATATTTTCACTAATTTTATAATTTTATAAAACTTCAAGGACTGCTAAATTGCCTAAATTATAATGTTTATATGTATTTATTATTTGTGGATAAGAACAGGGTATTATCTCCTCCACTACTATCTTTTTAGATACAGTAGGTAGGTAAAAATATCAATTTTATTTTTCACCCCTAAAAAAATATTCAAGTTATGCCATTTAGTGCCGTTTATCAATAAATTACTGTGGTGGTGTAATTAATATTGTTTATGATACTTATGTGTCTTCTCAGGACATTCGTCCACCGCATCAACAGCTGTCGATTCTTCTTGTGTACCTGAAAAATATCGTCATTTCATGAATTTTTCGTGACCTGATATAGATAGTCATCATAGATAAATATATTATGTACATAGAGCCTATTATTGTATCTATCTATTAGTTATTACATACAAACTAGTTTTATATTTTGTTTTGGTTAATGTGTTTTACAATCACCATGGAAACCAAAAAAATAATAAATAAATAATAATAATTCAGAAAGGACAAGTTATAACTTATAAGTATTGAAGGAGTATAAAAATAATTTTAGATAAAAAATTTGAGCGGGTCGTCAAATATTAGTGGTGTCGGCGAGCAAAATGAACGGGACCCGAACCCCCCATTAATATATTATAATACATCATATTATATAGGTGTTTTTGGCGAAATCGTTTTTTCTCTCGTACACTGTTTCGTCAAATTTTGGTTGGCCCTTAGCCACACTGCGAATGCCACCCGTCCTATAATAATAATAATGGGCGCTAGTGCGACGATGCCGGATGACTGCAGTATTATAATGAAAATATTGTAGTAAAACAATATAGATAGTATTATAGTGCGCGGTATTATTATATTTTAAGCGGCGTATATAAAGGCGACCGATTGTTGTTCGCCGTCTGCAGCAATAACGGGGCCCGATTTGATTCCGGTTCACTAGATTATAATATTGTGGACGAGCACCACACCACTGCTCTTGCACGCACGAAGCGTCGCGGTATTATTAACAAACAAAACAAACAATAAACACATAATTCACAAACGACTCGTGATGCGCCGACGATAACGCCGCGCGTCGCGTCTCCTCGGTCGACAATAATGAGCACCGCCGCCGACATCGGCGCTAATTGTTTTTTAATTACCTAACGTGCGCGCCGCGCCGTGTCACTGTATGTTTACGAGAGCGCAGTTCGACGCGCCGCCAATATTATTTTACAATGTACCGTGTGCATAGGCCCAAACAGCCTAAAATATGTTTTGAGCGGATTCGACAGCCCCCCTCCCCCCATAATAAAATTGATTTAAAAAAAAAAAAACGGTAACAATCGAGTGCGTGTTATCGATGACGTACAAGTTCGTATTTAACAATTATCGTTTTTCACATATCAATTAGGTACGTTAAATATCAGCCATATTGTATCGTTAGATAGATGTAGCTATATTTGCTGTATATGATATGCTGACGCATCTGTGGTAAACTATTACATGGTCGGGATAATATTATATTATGTAAGAATTATCTTATCACATTTTCTTTGGGAAAAAAACAAAAGTTTAGTATTCTTATCGTTCGTACTTATAATATATTATATCACCTACCAGAAATACTGTACTTACGAACCAAAAGATCAAAATTTTGAATCATTTTCAATAATTTTTTATCGGGCTCAACGTCAGAAGTTACAGAAAAAAAATATTTTCTCTTGAAACCTAACCTAACCTGCTTGGAATCGTTTTTTTAAGCCCCAATATTATGTACGTGTGAATACACATATTAATTTATCGCATTATTGCAGTACGGTATTAGCTAAATGTATATTGTATTATACACCTACCGACTACCAACTGTATATTATATATATGTACAAGTGCATACAATAGCGGAAAAGTAGTTATATTATTTATCGATTTGATTACATTAACAATTAACGGTGGCCGTATATAGTTAATGTATGACATGTCCGCGAAATCGAGTGCGAGAGTTTAAAACGGTTTAACCGAGTTAAATTTATGATACATTCGTTTAATATGTATAACGTTAAACGACGAAACGGCACACACGCACACGCACACGCACACGCACACGCACACGCACACGCACACACACACACACACACACACACACACACACACACACACACACACACACACACACACACAGAGCACTAACGCGCGTATATATGCATAATTATTTACGGTTTATGCAAAGTAATTTATATAAGTAACGGTCATTTATAAATACGGTGCAGTTACGGGGAATAATGCCGTTTATTATGGTATCGGTGAAGTGTAGTACAGCAACACAGCAACAACAACAACAGCAGCAGCAGTAGTAGCAGCGGCGGCGGCACTAGTGTAATATAGTATATTATAATATTGTTATGTAGTTTATTTCACGGCTATAATAATATAATATAATAATATTGTAGCGGTTAAGGTTTCGGGCCGGAGGAGCTATAATATAATATTATTATCGTGCACGCGCGGCAGTAAGTAATAATAATATTCTGTCCGAAAGCCAAGAAGACTCGCTCCGCCGCCGCCGCTGCCGCCACGACGTTAGGCCTCGACCGCCGAGACCCGCACCTATAACAGAATATTATATTATTATTATTGTATAATATTTATTCGCCTCTCCGATATAAACGGTATCATCTCGCATAAGACGTCTCCGGGGCGGCGATCGTTTCTCGATTAATCCCGGATCGGTGTCGCCACAGCTGCGGGGATTGGTGTCGAGGTGTATATTTTATCCGCGGCTATTGTCGTTGTTATTATATTATTACTGTCGTCGTCGTCGCCGCGATCGTTCTTCGGCGGAGATTAACTCGCGACGGACCGTGCACCTGCAGCGGCGGCAGGACCGGACCGCGGGCCAGCGATCGGCACCGGAAGAGCGTTGCGCCGACGACCATCGCGGTGGTGGCCGTTACATTTCCACCGTCGACAGCCGGAGCGCCCCCGTTCGCGGCGCTGGGTACACCGACGACTGGAGGCGCGGTGAGCGCGTGTTGCCGTCGCCGGACGGGCGGGCGGGCGGCAGCATCGGTTCGGTTGTGAGCGTCCGTCGTGGTGTCGTCGTCAGTTCCCTCCAATCGTCGGTCCGCAGAGTCACGGGGTGCTCGCTGCCTCGGCCCTGCAACGCACGCCGTCGCGTCTCCACGACTTTAATAATATACGTCTCACGTTTGACTCAACACGCCGCCGACACGACACCATAATAATAATATATTATGCGATTACGTATTATTATGACCGTCTCTTGGGACATTTAGAAATTTATTATTATCGTCGTAATGACATACACAATATAATATAATATTATATGATTATTTAAATAATAATAATTATTACTTATATTATTGTCACTAAATCGTCACACGCGATCTTTCCTCCCCCTCAAAATGTAACGACTCGACACAATATACCTGGTAAATATACACTCGATACATTTATAATGTAACGTATTATAATTATACGTTTATAATGTTATTACGCTATATTACGGCGGTGTACCCCTGCGATTGACGATCGCAATCGAACGATTTATTAAAAAAAAGTCCGATGTCGTTTTAGATTTTCCCGCGGAAAGCGGCGTGGCGATGATGACCGAGCTGGCGGACGACAGCGTCGAGGGATCGCGCGACGAGCTCGACTTCGATGATGGATCGCACACCGGTCGCGGTTAAAGTGAGTAGTGTATTAATTCTGATCTATAATGATATTATAGTACTCACCACTCGTAATATATAATATCGGAATAATAATAATATTATATCGGTGTACAACTATAATGTTATGTTATTATACACCGTACGTGTAATTGAGTCGTATAATATATTTACATGCTCAATTGACTATCTATATAATGTGTGCGCGTGTATATAAACAAAATAGAGTTTCACTGCTTTTGATATTTATATTATATTGTGTAGTGTGTGTACACCGTTACACCGTTGACGACGACGTTTACTGCCGGCCCGCAAAGACTTCCTTCGCCGGCTAACTATCGCTACGTGTTGTACCTTATATTATATACTTACACGTAAAAAAAAATAATAATAATAAAAACTTTTTTTTTATTATTATTTTTCTTTTAAACTTTTTTTCCTCTTTTATTTCTTTACTATTACTATTATCGTTGCAACGACGGAAACACGCAGTAGAGATTCGCACTTGTTATTATTACTACTGTATTTCCCGCTGCATCTCCTACCGTTTATATATATATATTATATATATATTCATATATATGTATATATATACGTATAGTGTCACGCGTGTGTGTGTGTATAAATAGATATATATATAATATATATATATATATGATGTAAGCACACGCTCCCACAAAAAGAAAAAAAAAGAGAGAAAGAAATAAAAATCAAAAGTTAAATAAATAAAAGGAGGCTAGCGACGTATTCGTATTACAGCTACTATATTATTCTCTTTTGTAGTATTCCCGGTCTCGACATCGCAACGTCCGGGACGTGGCTATTACTTGCTACCTTATAATAAAATAACGGTGGAGGAGGTCAATATAATATTTTATTCGTGATAATATAAATAAATACCTAGTAACAACGTCGGCCCCCATAGACAATATAATAGTTATAAATTTATAATATTTGAATACCATAATTTAACTCTCCGCGTTCCGTCTCTTAAACATTTTTAACGGTGGTCTGCAGCTATAATAATATTATAATGATACAGTGTAATATTTTTATTATTGTTATCAATGCCAATCGCTATTATATACATATTGTGTAGGACGTACTAGATTTAATACGTTAATATATTTTTTTCTCTCAAAGTTATACATAAACCCTCATTATTATATACATATTACCTATCATATAAATGCAAAACTTGACGACTAGAGTAAAATATTAAACTGCAGGGGATAATAATTCTTTATACTTTTTGAGGGAACAAAGTTTTTAATGAAATAAGTATAATTGTATTGTTCAGTATACAAATTCATTAAGTCGGTTAATAAGAAACAAATTGTTTGGAAATTAGGAGTTAAATTACATTTTTTTATTACAATAACAATGTTTTAAATTTTGTTTGATAATAATGCTATTAATTTATCAAACAATGTGATCATACACATAAATTAAAATACATTTTATGAAAGCGACTATTTTATGAAGTACAAATTTAAATCTTCATTAAAATATATTTATAAGTTATAACTCATGATGATTTTTTATGGTGATAGTCAAAATTGAATTTTGTTATTCTTTTTATTTTTGTTTAAGTTTACAGAATAATAGAAAATGAGATAAAATATATTTTAAGGAATGAAAACGTGCGTGGTAAGCTGGTAAAGTAATAAAATAAAAATGTGTTTACGAACAAGAACAAATAGGATATTTTTCGTTTAGACCAATTTTGGAAATACATTCACACATTTTAATTTTTACAACATGTGAGTTCCTCCCTTGGTTGAAAATTTACGAGGCGATTTTATTTTCCATTATTCCGTTAAATTTTCTCTTTTCTTGTTTAGTTGTAAAATAATTAAGTATGACGTTGTATACATCGCATATAATGTTGTGTTATACATTTTGAATTAATTTTATTACTTATATACTTATATATACATTCGTAGATGGTAATAGATATATATTATAGTATAGTGAAAATAATTAGTAAACCTATATTGCAAAACGCAATAGTTTTGTTTAAAACTCGGATTTATTACGTTCTGGGCCTGGAGTTCAATCATCGTTAATATTATAGTAGTAGAATGACGAAATAGCTGCAACGATACAATGCTTATTATTATATTAACGTATTGTTTTTTTTTTAAATCCTAGCTTAAAATTTTATAGAATTTTTAGATTGATATAATATATTAAAACGAAACTATACATTGTAACTGTATCTATTATTACTGTAGAATAATACGTGTGTATCAAAATATTAATTTATCCCAAAGTTCATGATATGATTTTTAAAAATAGTTAATATTTTGTTTATTATTTGATGCCCATTCAATTTAAATATATTAACTGCGTAAGACATAACTAAATCCGAAATGTCAGACCCCGAATGAAATGTTTGCTCTTTAAAAAACAAAATTTTTTTTAGTTACAGCCATTTGTGGTATATAATATGTGTTTGTTTAGCTGGAAATAAGTTTTAGAATTAATACACTTAGGTATCGACATACTTCACAATCTGAAGACAAAATTATTCACAAGTGATCACTGATCTATGAATTAATTAATGTCATAACTAAATAGTAGAACTATTAGGTACATAGTACCTTAGTACATACATTACAATGTATATAATAAATTATGTTATTATTTTAATGTAAGAAAAAACAATTATAAAGTGATATCAATATTAAGTGCTAATTTCATTTTAAATTTGAATACGGCAATTATTGCAAAACAAAATTGGTTCGGTTCAGAATTCAATTTACCCAGAAATGGTTAATTTCTTTTTGAAAGCGATATCATGATTATATTTATTAACCATTCATTTATTTGTGTTTATTTGGAATCGTTGACATCACTAATGGGAAATCAAAAAAATAAGAAATACATATTATTATACTATATTATAGCCTGCAATGAATAATCCTAGTGCTGAATTAAAGTTTCTGAGATTTCTTACTTTTTCATGATTTTTCTTTTGTTTTTTTAGTAAAAAAAAATTTTATATTAACATTTAACACATATTATATTATTATAAAATCAATATTTGCGATTATGGTAGGTATAATGTGTATAATATTAATAATAAGAAAATAACTATTTACTAATAACTAATAAGATGTAAAAACATCAAATATTTTTGTATCTACATGCTAATAAATTTCATATTAGATAGTGTAATTTTATGTTCTATACGTACTACTGTAATATGTAGTTTATCATAAATAATATAAATTATCTTGATTATATAATATAATCATTAATAGGGCGGCGTATCTAAAATTTAATTTTAGTTGGTTAAAATAATTTATCACAAGATACGAAGCTATAATATACAAGTATACAAGTATACAACCCGTTATTGTCGCATTGAATTCCCAATTCTCAACTCTCATTTCTTAATAATAATAACACTATATCCTAATATAGGTAGTGATATAGATAATATAGATATTTATGTATATTAACTTTATGTATGACTATCAATTTGTTTTTATAACACAGGTTGCGGGTGCTAGACACTGGCATTAACTACTTTACTCAAAAATCAAAATATATAACAATGCCATGTGTCCGGACTTAGGCACGAGAAGAAAAACTTTTTCACTCGAATAACTGTTATTCGGCGTTAATGTTACCTTCACGGCCCCTCTGCCTATATTCCTCTTTCTGTTTTACTTTTCACCACACCCTCCGACTATATAAGACCTACTATGCCACTGCTACTATGTTTACGATTATTATTTTACTGCCGTCGCTATACTGCTGTTAGTACTTTTTTTTACTACTGCCGTCATTGTTATTATTATATTATGGCTTTTTGCTTTGCCACCGTAAACCCTCCCTCCAATCCAGTTTTGGCGAACGAGCAAAGAAATATATACAATTAACATTCATACATATATACACAGTATCAACAGATTACCTCTATTGTCAAACATCTATTGTTAATTTTCTTTCTTTTTTTTTTCAACTAAATCAGCTATTTAAATTTTTAAATAATATTATAAATTACTAATTAGTTGTAAAAAATATCAAACTAACGCATAAATGACGTATACGTAACGCGGCGATGTCAGAATAAAGTTATATGGACTTAGTCGTAATATGGCTGTTGTATATAGTAGCATAAGCATAATATAACAATAATAATTACGAGTATCAACCGCATAATCCACGACGCGCGCATACACTCTCCAGGGACCGTCACTAATATTATTTACCTTATTTTATAGTTGTTGTTATTATATACATTAATACATTAAATACAATAGCAGAGTCAGCGGATGGAGAGAAACCAGCTCGCGCGGTAGTGGAATTTTGGTGGTATCATCCATAGGTAGTGTATATGCGGGGTACCGACCGCAGCAACGAATATAGTAATAAAAGTAATCCTACGCAGTGCTGTCCCGAATATAAAATTTGGGGAGGTGAAAACGCACAAAATTACGTTGTTTAGGTGTACATACGTTAGCTGAATATACCTAGAAACAGTCACGCTCAATCAAACGATGTGTTAAATATTGCTACTGTCGTATAGTTTATATTACGCCATGGGTACCTAAACTGATTAGGTGTAATATAATAATTGTAAACCAATAATAGTAAATCATAATATATAATTTAATAAAAATAATAATCTATTGTGTATTTTTTTGTATTCTTTTTTAAAGTTTATAATGATTGTCACCTAAATTTATTGTTATTACGTAATATACACATTTTGGAAAAATAGATATCATAATATTATAGTAGTATATATTTGTATGTTCACAGCCAGCTTTTCCACGGTAATTTTTTTTTTCCAAGGGGGAATGTCCCCCTTGGAGACTTTTATTTTACCGTGTAACACATTTCACACTGATTGTCTACCAAATTCTACCTCGTAAAAATATTTACAGTATTTCATTTCTACTCATGTTGGTTACACTGTTTTTTTTATCTAAATTTGATAAACAAATTTACAATTATTTTTTTTAATTTCCAAAGTTGATTATTATTTTTATTATACTCAGTCACTATCGATTAGCTGTCCGGTCAAGTCGTGTTTCGTTCATCAATTCTCTCATCATCTCATTAAATTGTTTTTTTCCAAGTTATTCTTTAATTTTTTAAAAATGAATTTCCAAAAATGCACAAACGATGTCCAGTCATTGGTCGACCAAATACGATTCAATTCAACACCAGCGTATCCAGAATTCTCTACATTTGTATCTAG
>NC_042493.1:68122579-68123368 GCF_005508785.2 Acyrthosiphon pisum | reverse complement strand
GGATGGTATTAAATTTGAATTCAATGATATAATATCATTGTATAAGAAAAACGATTCTGAGCGGAGACGGTATGTCAGTCTAGGTATAAGACATAATATTATATTATAGTCTATAGTATTTAAAAAAAATTGACCTATAATAGGTACCTATAATAAATTCCAAATTAATCATTTCATAATATCTATTAGGTACTTATAACGCGTTATACATCAACAAAAAACCGTGGTACTATCATAGATATATAATAGTATACTTTAGAAGTTTCAAGTACCCACGAATAATATTATACAATCACAATAAAATAACTAAAATAGTTATCCTAGGTTTTTAATATGTAATTTCGTCCAAATTTGTACTTAAAATGACTATAAAAATAAACTGTGTCAATGTATTTTTTAGATTTTTTGGTAACAGAATTAATTACTTACGTGGAATCTTGTTTTAAATTTTCAATTCTTAGATACAAAAATTGAACATTTTATAAATTTTTAACTACAAAATAATTTTTCAAATTAAAATTTGATACATTTTGTCAAAATTTGATCTTTAAATGCTTATAAAAAAAAATTGTGCCTATGTATTTTTAATATTTTTCAACTGATATTGTAACAATATATCAGGAGCTTTGTATTAAATGTATACACTTTTTTGGGCTAACAGATAAAACTTTATTGATATTTATAGAAAAAAAAACTAAAAAAATTTAAAACTCTAAATGTCCGTAAATAGCTCAAAAAGAGTCAAAATATTTTCAAAATTGTATGGTGTATAGGAAACGCTAATATAAA
>NC_042493.1:68109394-68119380 GCF_005508785.2 Acyrthosiphon pisum | reverse complement strand
GACCTATTATCAAACTTTTAGTTAAGAACATTTTCTGGTTCTTAGTTGTAGGGCGATTTTTAATATTTTAATTTTCAACCGAGATATGAGCATTTTTAATTTTTGATATTTTACATACCTTTATTTTTCTCGAAAATGAAAATATCGAAAAATCGCCCACTCTAAATAACCCAAATAATGTTCTTACCTAAAAGTTTGATAATAAGTCGATTCACTTAGTATCAAAACTAACAGCTCACTATTGAGAATAGTGAACGACAATTTCCTATGTCGTGCGTGTGTAAGACAGAAACAACACACGCGGGTGTAGCGTCCTCTTATAAGGGTCCGTATTACAATAGTTAAACTAATGTTAAACCACGGAATTCAACTGATAAAATTTAAACTATGATTGTAAAACGGGCCCTAAGTGTCTAAGTCGGTTATAATAAACAAAGTATATAATAATTACTATTTAATTTATAGTTGTTATTCAATATCAGATACGAAAATTGATAAAATATTTACTTCTGTCATACTATTTATATCAGGTAAGACTTAATACTTAATAAAAACTTGAAAAACATCGTTCAGGTGTATAGCAGTTGATACAGGCAAAGTACAAAATATTTTCAAGAGTTCATGAATATTTGAATAAACCTCTTTATTACAAACATCTAAAGTATGTAACCCGGAGGTGAATACAATGTTTTCAGTCACTAAAAATAAACCCATGCCCTATGGTAAATCTACAGTCTTCATGGTAATTTTGTTTTATTTACCGACTATTTGGTTTATTATAAACACTCATGCATGAAAAATAATTCACAGAGAATTCAAAAATATAGTATACCATACCACCATAAAGATATATGTTTTTATTTTCCGATATTTATGCCACGAACGACTAGTGGGCGTATAGTACCCATATCAAGCGGACAAATTACCACGGCTAGAACATTTAGAAAACAGATATAGTACCTACTTAAAACTTAAAAGTAGTATATTGAGAAATACAGAAAATAAGTAAACTAATTTTACCAAAAAAAGGTCAAGGGGGGGGATCTATCCCCCCATACCCCCCCCCCCCCGTAAATACGCCACTGTACTAGTCTAAGACTACTAAAAATATTACAATATACCAAAATACAACGATGAACGATCTATAAATAAAAATGTTGTACAATTTAAAATTTGTTTTATTTTATTTCAATTCGGCTCCCTGTAAATAAAGTAAGACGAAAAAAGTATTTAAAAATAGTATTTGATTTTAAATACAGATACTTTCAAAAAAGTATTCAAATACTGTGGGCAAGTACTTTTATCGAATGTATTTAGAATATGTATTTGAGTGCTTTTACTTAAATACTTTAAAAGACTGTCGGTAACCGAGTATCCGGTATTTTGTTTCACTATATAAAAAAAGCTATAATATTATGTATAAATATTTGGTGAAAATGTGTACGTTTTTGAACTATAATATAGGGAAATAAGAAAATCGTTCCATGAAAAATCGTCAGAATAATTTGAACTTCATTATGGGAGGAATCATTTTCAAATCTTAGGTATTGGAAAAAATAAATTGCAAATGGTTCCTGATTTTAACAAATTTTGTTATAACTACATTTTTAGAAAAATATTTATCTAGTTCATAATATTAACTAGTTAATAATATTTTTATTTTTATTAATTTTTTTTAATTATTAAATTTGATTATTTATAAGCGTGTGCTAGGATAACCCTGCGTTTCTGCTCAGAATCATTTTTCATATGCAATGATTTACCATTGAGTTCAAATATAACAAATCCATTATTATGATATTCTCGACAACTGCAACAGTACAGCAGAGCAGCATCGACTTGTCCACCTTTTATTATATATTTAAAATTTTTATAATACCTATTAATTATTATAATCAATATTATAAAGGATTTAGGCTATTAATGTACCTACTGCTAATATAATAAATTAATAAAGTATTTATGGAAACTATAAGCATAAATATTTTAATAAGAAAATGTTGTTGGTGGTGGGGGGGAGAATGTTATTCACAGTTAAGACTTAATTATAAATGTATAAAATATACTGTTTCCTATACAAAATTTAGCCCTAGAACCGCGCCTTGTTAATATTATAAAACAGTGCGTGTTACCTATATCCTACATGGCTATATCGAAGTTAACCCAATTTGAACAAAATGTATTTAGACATTTGTTTTCATCACTTGTGGCCACTATATATAACATTATTGATAGAAAATAAATAATAATAGAATTTAATAGTTTAGTGTAGACGTAATCAAACTGTACGTCGCAGCTCCTAGGGGCATCGCGAGAGTTGTCGAAGAGAGCATCAAAGCACTAGAAACCAAATTAATGCAGGTCAAGTATAATTAATATAAATATTATTTATAATCATTAAAGCGATTATGGAAATGATAATAAAACACATTACATGTCTATTTGAAGTTTTACTTCTACTACTTAATTCACAGTTATTATCACCAATATTGGCTTTATATTATATCCGTATTGTTTTAATTCTTTGAAAATAATTTGGGAGTTGTAAAAATAAAGTAAACACACAAAGGAGCTGCAGGTTGAAAAAGTTTGAAAACCTCTGGTTTAGTACCTACCAACTTCCAATGTATGTGAAACGGTTAACAAGTAAATATGACTACGTGAGTGACCTAGACGTTTTTTTTAAATTTTGTGTCTTCGTCTATTGTTATACAATATGCATATTTATTGTTTTTTATTTTTATTTATAATAATTTATGAAAAGTAAATTAAATTAAAATATAATTCCTACATCATTTTATAAATCAGTTAAAAAATTAATGTGGCCATTAAATGACAATAAAATTACAATATCATTGACTATCTAGCTTTAGTACATCAACCACAACCAAAAATATTAAAACTAAAGTCTTTAGTTCTTATCTAATAAATAAATGTTGAGATTCAATTTTTAAAGTTTCTTCTACTTCCTTTTCTGATACATGAGTTCTTAATATTAATTTAAATGGTAATGTACAAAAAGTTGAAAGTCCACAATATAAAATATTATATTGTATCCACTATCCTTGGATTGAATATTTATATGATATTACTAGTTATAAAAAATATTTACTATATTATTTAGTATTATTATAACTACTATCTACTATTTACCTGTGACTAATGACTATGACATAAATTTAAAAAAATTGAATTTGTTTACAAGTCTTACTTAGAACCGGGCACATCTTAAATTTTAATCCTGGGTTCGCCTCTGGTTATAAGCTACTTGTGGTTTTAAAAAAATGCATTTATAATTCTACAGGTTGAGCTTTAAGATATATAATATTATTATATATACATAAAATATATTAAACATTTTATTTAATTCAAATCATATATTTAGAACTTAGAATAATATTTCAAATTTGCACAGAGTATACACTGACACAAATAGTAAAATTAAACTAATTTTATATCAAATGATAAAATATTATATATATTTCTTATTTTAACATTAGAAAAAATAAGAGACATGTTAAATAGATGAATTAATTAATATATTCAAAATTCTAATAATTATTAACCAAATCAATAAAAATACTAACTACTGTGAACATTTGTTTCTTTTGTATGAACATTGGTTTCATTAAAATCAGATTTATTTGTACTATCATTTATTGTTGTGGGTTCGACTCTTTTGGATGTAGTTTTGTAAACTTGCAAAACATTATTTTTTTTCAGAGTATCAATTACTTGATTTACAGACAGTGATGGATCAGCTACTACCATGTTTACAGCTAGGCTTGTGGCATTTTGATTTTGTTGGGTCTCTTGCAAATTTATAGCTGGCAATTGGCCACGAGTCTCTTTGTGAAACTTACTATAACACAAATATTAAAGTCAATTTAGTTATTATATTTAATAACAAAAAATTATAACACTTACGCTCTGAATACATCCTCCGGGTAATATATGTCTGGTATTTTAATCGATTGAGACGGCTTTGCATAATGTGGCTCCGATTCAGGTGGAAACGCCCGGTACACATCGTACCAAATGGGTCGATCATCAATTTTCATTGCACCGGACTTTATGAGCCCGTTAACCCTAGATATATTTCAATAGTAATATAATTTAAATTTTGCATACAGCATAACTATGCGTCTTTTTTACAATTAATAAAAAAATATAATATACCTCGTAAATATGGTTCCTAGTTTTTCCAAACGACTTCCAGCCATACTTGAATCTATTAATTATAATACACGAATTTTTAGTTTAATAATTCAGTCAATGAAGTAGAAAAATTTTTGGACGTTCGGCAATTACAGTATTATCATTTACGATAACATAATAGATACCAGATAAAATAATGCCGAGGTCGTATCAGTCGTAAAAACAAGAGAATAAAAAAAACGTATATTTTAATATTGAATATATGGCAAAACTGTAATCGCGATAATGATAAACTAAGTGATGAGCTATGATAAAATATAAATTAATAATTATTGACAATGCTTATACTTAATATTTTATAATAATCAATAATATTATAAACATAGGCGCAATTTAAAGCTAACTGAATCCGGCGATTGTGACGAGTGCGTACGATTTCTATTCTGACCAACATGTTCCAATTATTGCGTCCGATGCGGCGAAATACAAGCTGTTTTGTTTTTCGACGCATCGGACGCATTCAGTTAGGAAACGGCGTAAGATATACATATATATATATATATATAGTCCGTGGTCAGTACCTAATAAAAAAATTATCAAATTAACAAAAAAAAAAAATCAACCATGGGATTCTCGACCAACTCGATATTCAGTGCACTGCAGTGCACAAGCATCTTCATCTTGTCTAATAAGTAGGGTTCAGATTTAAATATAATATAAATATAATATAAAATATATATAATCAGTAAAAAAAAGGATTCAAAATGTCAAAAAAGAATTTAAAAAAGCAATTACAAAAAAAATTTACTAAAAAATTAAATAGTTTGTATATTGTATATCTAACTAGCGTGTATTAAAAAAAAATCAGTATCATGTACTTAGATTAACTGTCCTCAGTAAAACGTAAAACGTTGACGGTTTGGGCTTAAAATATTTTTGTTCATAGAAAATGTACTTGTGGTGGACTAACGAACAATTTTGAATCTATAGTATAAGTATACACACATGATTTTATGAACATATTTCAATCTATAGATGGGTACTAGGTGGCATGGGTACTTTTATAAACGTTAAATAACTGGCCAATGGCCATACCAAATACTCAATAAAGTATTTAGCGATATCGGTAAATATCACCGATAATAAAACCATTAAAAATAATTAACAGCCAACAATGCAGTCCTTCAGAAAATCTTATCGATATGTACCATTTATACGTATGTCGTGTATAAAACTATTGAATCAATTAAAAATTAAACACAATAAAGGCATTTATCAGTAAAAAAGAGGCAAAAAAAAAATACGTTTATCATCTTACATATTAAATGACGCATTATTATTATTACTAAAAAAAAAGGCTTTTGCCTTCGAATCCGAACCTTACTAATAAGTAATAAGTAATAATTATTAATTAATATCGATTTACAGAATATATAATCAATTGTATTGTTATTAATGTTAGCAACTATTAGTATTTAAAATGTATGATATGATAAATCGTTGTACCTATATGGCTATATGTAACAATTGAAGTATAGATAATCTGCTTCATAGTAGTAACACAGGTATAAACATTATTATTGCATATTAGCTATTTTTTGAGTCTGGAGTTTTTATGTTATTAATTTATTATGATTTCTTAACGCAATTCTGAGGAAACGCTGAACGCGAAGTTTCTGTCTTTCTTACTCACTTCTCTAGCCTCTTATACTCTAGACTGTTTAGACAAGACGTGCTAGAGTAGCTTAAAAACATGAAAACATTTTTTTTTTCGATTTTCAATTTTTATAGGTATGACCAAGCAGTCTATAGTATTTACTATTTATAATCAATGGTATGACTTTAAAATTTAATACAATAGATTCCCATAAGAATTCTTATATGTATAATTCTTAATATCTTATATAATGAAACTCAAAAATCTTAAACATAATATATCAAAACAATTTTTTTTAGAGACTTTTGTAATTACAATTTGGACAACATATAATTTAAAACAAAGAATAGGTAACAATTTTAGTTATTTTAATGGCGTTTAAAAATATTTAGATTAATTTAAAATGTTAAGGTATTGTCTATATTTATATCAGTATACCACAGGCGACAGGCCACAAACCTAGTCCCGCCGTAAGCATGTACATTGGTATATTGATGCCTGATGGTACATTGGTATATTTTGTATATTTAGGTATATTAATCATTGTCGTGCACGCCCGCATGCTATGTTGAATTGTTGTCTCTGTCTTACTAACGCATAATATACCAAAATGTACACCCAGCAGTATTTCCAATTTTGTACTGTTAGCTTAAATATTAGACTGAACTATTATCTTATTATCAAACATAAATGTATGATGTATGAACATTATCTGTATTTAGTCTCTTTAGTTTTTTACAATGAATTAATTTTTAAGTGAATTATGAGGTTTTTCTAATATTAATATTTGACATACCTACATGGTATGAACTCTATATACTGTCATACTATAAGTTATGAACTCACTCAAAAATTAAAATATCGTAAAAATCTACCGAGATTATGATCTTAAATGTAAGTTTGATAATAGACCAATTTATTCAAATTTTTAAGTTAACAACACAAAATTGGATCTGCTGGACGTACACTTTGATATTATATCGTGCATTTATGCGTTAGTAAGACGTAGCCAAATGACAATATATGTGCGGGTACGACGTCCTCACCTACATAACAATACAAATTATACAATAATTTTGGTCTTAAATTTTAGGACTTGAATAATACAAACCATTATTAAAGTATGAATGTATATTGATTTTACAATGGTCAATATTTTTTTTGTGTACCTATCCACGATGTTAGTTTTAGAATGTCGATAAAATATAATTTTTGATAGGAAAGTGAATCTAGTTTGTACTTATACCTATGGTATGTCAAAATTAAAAATGTCTAGTACTTTTCTTAATAATTGAGAAAAACTGAAATTTTTACATAAAACCAGATTTTGACAAGTTTTACTTTTCTTACTTTGTTGTAATTCAAAAAGGAATAACCGTAGGTAGGTACTTGCCATTTTTACTTTAACCAAGTGTTTAAATGTTTAATAGGTACTTTATATTATATTATATTATCATTTTCTATATTATATTATATTATAATATTATAGTATAATTTTGGTAAATATTTTGCCTTTTTTTAAGCTTTTTAGAGGCATTTGTGATTTAAAACATGACGTGTAAGAACTATCATCTATTTTGTAGGTAGATTGTAGGTATGGAATTTTTACCGGTTACTCTCGTTTTGAAACTTACTATTCCCCGAACCTTTCACTCATGAACTGTGAACAAAATATATACTGTAAAAAAAATACTGTACTACAAAATATACTGTAACTTGAAGAGTAAACGGTAAAAAAAAAACCCGCGCACGAAATGACTATTGCGCACCCGATATAACAGCCTATAATGGATGGCCATATACCTAATTCTCAAGCAGGTAATCGCGTGTGGCATGACGGTCGACGAAAACTTCCAACGTGAATTTTAATCAATCAAAAATACCTATTCTACGACTGTCGGCGGAACCTAAAACCGTTAATTCAGTACTAGGAACCGATAAGGAAACACGCGTCGTCCGCCGAAATTCGTTTGTGCTATCAAGTAATCCACGTCCGTATAGGTACGCAGGTAATGTTATTGTTGTTGTTGATGTAAGTAGCTCAGTACACCGCGCGTCACCGCCATCGTCCTGGGCCCCTGGTACCTACGACAACCATTCAACGACGAGTTGTACGATGTTTGGATGTTTTTCCTCACTGTCTATGATTTTTTTTGTTGGATAGTAATGATATTTTTACCGGCCGGCCTTGACTTTGGGATCGGCCACAGTGTATCAGGAGATGATGTGCCAATAGCACTCGGTGGGGAGCATGTAATATTAATTATTCTGCACGGCACGCTCTTATTCCCGTAATATATTATTATTATTTATTAAAATAATCATAATAATAATAATCTAATGACGAAGGACGTCTCAGTATTATAATGTTGTTTTATTTTGTTTTCGGCGTTTTCACGTATTGATTTTTGTAAAACCGCCTTGAAATGCGTTCGGATCGTAAACAATACGTCTAGCCGACACACGGCGGTAACGTTACCGTCTGTAAATTAGGCATACATTTTAATCAATATGGTTATTAACATGCGATTAACATAACAATATTATATTACATTTTATGAATAGGCGAAATAATAACCTAATGCGTATTGTTTATTTATGATATTTTAATAATGATACATAACAATTCCGTGTCTAAATATGCCTGAATCTTAGAAATGTTTTTTGACGGACATTTCTAAGATTCAGACATATTTATATTATATTATATTATATAATGTCATAATGAGTCAAAAAAGACTAGAGGGAAAAATATAATATAGCCATTTGAAAAAGTTAATCATGATTTATGAATTATCATAAAACAAAATAAAATGTGTTTGAAAATTATGAAATATTTCAATAACAATACATATTTAAATAAAACTAGGTTTTTTTAATATGATTATTTCATATTACTCTTTAGTCATTAATGATAATTTAATATGTGATAAAAGTATTTTATATGTTTTAAATTAACAAAAATTAACATTACATTTTATAGTTTTGTACAAACCATTATAAATTAATAATTATTATAAAATAAATAACATTAATTCCGCTCAAAAAGTTAAACTAGAGTATTACTATAACAGACTTCAAATGCCTATAAATAGCTAAAAATTAGTCCAAATATTTCGAAAATTACATCATGTATAGAAAATTATAATTTTAGTAAAATAGTGGAATATTTTAAAATGCTACGTTTAATTTTTTTTTTATGATAACAATAACAAAGTAACGAAAATTGGATGACGATAAATCATTATATTATATAAATATAATTATAATTTATAATACTAGTTTAGATACCTATCCAGTGTCAAAGTTTAAATTTCAATCGCTCATAAAAAAATGTATGTGGCTTTTAATGTAATTACCAGTGTTGGGTAGTAACGTAACGGAAGTAACGCATTACAGTTTCGAATTAAGTACCTACCTATTGCCAAAAAAAAAAAATATATTAAGTATAATGTGGGTATATAATATGTTTACCAATCAATCTTATATGTATATATATTTAATTTTAACTCGCCACAATTCAGTTTTCAATTGTTTTGACATTTAACTTGTCCAATTGCACGGTAAATCACGAGAAAAGTTATCATTTAATTTGATTCCTCTAAATAAGTACCTTCGCAGAACGTTTCCTATGGTATATATTATAGCGTGGACTAATGAGTTATATACTCTCCTATACAGGTTTTATAAATAATTTAGTGTTGTACAAAAACTGCTCAATTTGAAAATACTTATTAGTTATTACTATATTTAGAATTTACAATAATGATTAATTACTACTTACTATTGATAAGTAGATACAATTAATAAGTACTATTTTTAGATTCTGAGTGGACCGATGAATGTATTGATTTTACAATGATATGTGTGTTTTTATATTTTTTTTTTTATTTTTTTATTTTTGTGTCTGTGTACACGATAAGTAGTCAAAATAATGCTTCGATTATCAACTTCAGTATCTTGTTCGATTGGAAAGTGAATATCGTTGGTGCATTGGGGAGGTCAAAATTAAGGAAAAATTATGAAAAACGGGAATTTTTACGCAAAATCGATTTTTCACAAAATTGAATTTGGTTTTTGGTGTAACTTTAAAACAAATGACCGTAAATACATGAAATTTTCAATGGTTGTTTATATTTCCATTTTCCATACACGATAACCATTTTCCAAA
>NC_042493.1:68082326-68109344 GCF_005508785.2 Acyrthosiphon pisum | reverse complement strand
TTTTTAACTAAAAGTCTGATAACAGGTCATTTCGCCTTATCGCCATCAAAACCAACAGCACACTATTGAGAATAGTGAACGACAATTTGCTATGTCGTGCTTGTGTAAGACGGAGACAACACATACGGGTGTAGCGTCCTGTATTGGCTTTATTTGCATGTCACCGGTCAATACAATAATCATGCCAGATAAGCTTATCGATGAACTGAGCATCCAAAAAAATAGAAAACAGGATTTTGTATTATAACTGTTTTTTTTGTTTATCGTATTAAACACGGGATTGTCGTTAGTATGAATTTATAATAAATGCTATTAGGTACTATACAATTTGTGTTTAATTCTTATTTCACCTTGATCCCCACTAAACTCAACAAGTTAGAGGATTTTAACATTGTATATTATATTCGTATTTATTGAGTGTACCTATTATTATATATTTCCGTCCCCCCCCCCCCCCATAAAAATTCCTAAATACGCCACTGGTAGTATATACTAGGTATCTATTTAATTGAATGTCTTCAGTTCATTGATTTCCTAATAAAATTGGAAATACCTTTACTCGAATTATGTATATTATATAAAATATAACGATAGTCGATAGTTAATATAATATACATTATTATATTATGTTTTATGTATACATTATACACATGAGCGTGGTATGCATGGGGGCTATGGAGGCTACAGCCACCACAGAAACTTTTGTAGCCCCCTCATGGTGTTTACTTTCATTTTTTATATTTTATCCAAAATTATTGTTTTAAACGTTTTTATAATTTTTTAATCCTATATAGCCTCCACGGATAATAAATTATGCCAAACTACGCCCATGATTATACACGTGACCCGCATTCGGGTTTTCCTGGTAAATAGTGGTAATCCATCCTTGAATTATTGCAGAATATGTTTGAATAACAATGTACATTTGTAACCGTATTAGTGTATGATTTAGACTAAACTATGGAGTGTGTCTAGTTAAAACTTTTAAAAGCATTAAGTATCAATACGTAATTTGTATCGTGCTGGTTTTATTATATTTTTTAATATTTAAAACTAGATAAAAATTAATTCAGTTTACTATAATGATTCAATTTATCTACAAGGTCATTAGGCCAAGGTAAAAAGGTAAAACACAAAAAAAAAAGTATTTGAAAGTATCAGTAAATACTTTTTTATCCAAGTATTCAGATACGTATTTTAAATACTTTTGAAAAGAAGTATATGTATCTGTAAGTACTTGAATACTTTTTAAAAGTAGGTACCTATCTTTTACAAGACTGGACTTACCAAAATTATGTCCGTTATTCGGAGGTGACCTCTATTCAAAGGGTTCAATTTGTAGACATTTTGTAGTTTGTTCCCTAAAATACGTCCGCTATTTGTATGTGACTATTAAAGGAGGTTTCCATTGGCGCAATTTAGGTATAATTTATTTAAACATTAAAAATATTTTGACTTTGTCTTGAATTATTTAAACTTTATAGACATTTTCAATTTTTAAATATTTTAGATTCTGAGTGGAACGATGAATGTATTGATTTTACAATGATGTGTGTGTTTTTTTTTATTTTTTTTTTGTGTCTGTGTACACGATAAGTAGTCGAAATAATGCTACGACTTTCAACTTCAGTATCTTGTTCAATCAGAAAGTGAATATCGTTGGTGCATTTGGGAGGTCAAGATTAAGGAAAAATTAAGGAAAAACGGGAATTTTTACGCAAAATCGATTTTTCACAAAATTGAATTTGGTTTTTGGTGTAACTTTAAAACAATGACCGTAGATACATAAAATGTTCAATGGTTGTTTATATTTCCATTTTCTATACACGATAACATTTTCAAAATATTTTGATTTATTTTTAACTGTTTAGAGACATTTTCATTTTCCATTTTTTTTTAGTTTTTTTTCTAAAAATATCAATAAAATTTCATTTGTTGATTAAAAAAGCTTGAAAATTTAATAGAAGGCTCCAAGTATATTGTTTCAAAGGCAGATGAAAAATATTAAAAATCCTTAGTCACAGTTTTATTTTATAAGCATTTAAAGTTCAAAAATTGACAAAATATGGAAAAATCACGAAAATTAGCAAACTATTTTGAGTTAAGTAATTCGTATAAATTTTTCTTTTTAAATCTAAGATAATAAAATGTAATACAAGATTCCTTATAAGATTATCTACCTTTATCAAAAAAAAAATGTCTATAAGAAAGTCAAATTAAATTTTTATAAGCGTTTAAAATTCAAATTTCTTAAACATTTGATATTCACTCGATTTCTCATTTAGCGATTTCCTTATTTTGTTGTAATTCAAAAACGAATAACTGTAGATACATGGAAATTTCACTAAATGTTTATATTAGCATTTACTATACCCCATACAGTTTTGGAAATATTTTGACACTTTTTGGGCTGTTTACGGACATTTTCAGTTTTCAATTTTTTTAGTTTTTTTTTCTATAAATACCAATAAAGTTTTTTCTGTTGGGCCAAAAAGTGTAAAAATGTAATTCAAGGCTCCTGATATATTGTTACAATATCAGTTGAAAATATTAAAAATACAGAGGCACAATTTTTTTTTATAAGCATTTAATTGAAAATTTAAAACAAGATTCCACGTAAATATTTAATTCTGTTACCAAAAAATCTAAAAAATAAAAAAGCCAATTTTATTTTTATAGTCATTTTAAGTTCAAATTTGGACGAAATTACATAATAAAAAACCTAGAATAACTATTTTAGTTATTTTGTTGTGATTGTAATTGTATAATATTATTCGTGGGTACTTGAAACTTCTAAAGTATACTACTATATATCTATGATAGTATCACGGTTTGTTGTTGATGAATAACGCGTTACCTAATGGATATTGTGATATGATTAATTTAGAATTTATTATTAATACCTATTATAGGTCAATTTTTTTTTAATACTATAGATAAGTAGGTATACCTATAATAGGTATGTCTAATACCTAGACTGACAAACCGTCTCCGCTCAGAATCGTTTTTCTTATACAGTGATATTATATCATTGAATTTAAATATAATAGGTACTATCCATTATACAGTGACCCACTTGTAACCTACTGTACAGCAGAGTGACATCCACTTACCCACATTTTTTAATAGTCATAACTCATAAGTAATTACTATTGTAGACTGTAGTATTGTTATGTAAATATGTATTAACTGTACATCTTCTTTTTTTTGTATACATTTTTAAAATTATACCTTTTTAGCATAGGTAATGTATTTTTATAAAAAGTTACATTTTTGCCTGCAGAATGATAATTGCCAAGAAATTTGAAAAAAAAAATATTAATTTTTTTTTTTGTAACGAGAAAGTAATGAGTTACTTTTCTATTTGAAAAGTAAAGTAATTTCACTACAATTTTATTTGAGTAACGAGTAAAGTAACTTAATCACATTTATCTCTAAGTAACGAGTAAAGTAACTTAATTACTTTTTAAATGTAACTTACCCAACACTGATAATTACGCTGAACTTGTTTTTGAATTCTAATATAATTATTCTATGAAATCTTGTATTAAATGTTCAAACTTTACGTACCTATACTAATATTAAAAATGCTATGCATTTCTAGCTATAAAATAATTTGATAATTTTCGTAACTGAGGAATTTCAAAAATTGTTTTTGATAATAAATAACATTAATAACAATATAATATTATACCTGAATAGACTATACAATTTATATTCAGCGGTGTACCGTGTACCTATAATACTGGTGTATAATAGTCGTAATTGTTATTTTGTGTTTATCCTACAATTTATGCACACCCTTTTAACCATCTATATAATTAACCACCCAACACTTTTATGTGTAAAAATTAATATTTATACAATAATTTTTATTATATAATAAAGAAGTCATTAAATCTATGAATATATTATTAGTATAGCTACGGACATTATCATTTACCAACACTTGAGTAAATTACCGAGTTACAATTGTTTTTGTTTAGGGTTTCAATGTTTGATAAATCACTTACATATATAGGTATTTAATTACAAAGCTAGGCAAGTTAACATTTTTTTTAACTCGTTGAGTTCAAATAGAAAAAGGTGGGTATAAGTGGATGTTGCTCTGCTGTACAGTAGGTTACAAGTGTGGGTCACTGTATAATGGATAGTATTAAATTTGGATTCAATAATACTATAATTATATTATACGAAAAACGATTCTGAGAGGAGCAGTGGCGTACATTCAAATTTGCTCGGAGGGGAGGGGTTCAAAAAAAATAACCAACACTAAAACCTTCTCTTTAAAACTACCCATTTTCCTAACAAACACATTACACGTATAAATATTAATAAATAATAGGCAAAATAACAAAACAAATACAAAGATTTACATAACTCATGGCAATTAAATACTATTTAATATGCACATGCTATGTACAGAATATTAGGCATATATAATATTATATTATTAATTATTTATAATAAAAATTCTAATATCCTTTTTTTATTGGATAGTTCAACCAGCACTTCATCAGGAGTAATTGAAGTAATCGAATCATTTTTGTTGATCGAGTGCATAGCTGGACCATTAAGTCTTTCCTATTAAAATTAATTACAACATTAATTAATTTTTCAACGGCAGAATCAGAGGTGGATAGCCGGATAGGTAGTATTTATGTTACAGGAAAATATTTGAAGGGGCCCTCAAACTGGAAAAAAATTTGGTCGCTTCGCTCGCATTAGATACTTATTCAATTTAACACCTTTATCTATAAATAAAATGTTTCGTGCGAAAACGTAATTATAGTTTTGTGTGGGGCTGGGGAAACGGCATATGAGGAATATGCTTTTTTCGGTTGTAAGGGATTTTTGAAAAATTTCGTGTAAGGTCGTACATATTCGTATAAATTCCAAACTAAATATCTGCATAGAAGTTTCATTTCAATAAGTAGTTTTGGAAATAAGGGGGGGGGGGAGGTGGAGAAATGTTTTTATAGCCTCCCACACAAATTCTTGTATAACTTCGAAAAAAAATTTGTACAAATTCAGTATTAAAATCGGCCAAAAAAAATTGCAAAAACTCAATATTGGTGGGAGAGGGGTTAGGGAAACATACGAGGATATTTCGGTCTTCAATTAACGATAAAAATTTAAAATACTATGTTAAAGATCCGTAAGCAAATTCTTGACTTGTGGTATTATTACATTATTAAAAATAACAGTTAGTAATAATAATTAAAATAAAAAAATGAATTGTTTTAAATTTAAACTATTCCTATTTGGTGAATATTTTACTGTGCAAAAAAACAATGTGTAGACCCGAGTGAGCCCCCAACATACACATAGACGGGAGCACTACAGGGAAAATCCCTTTCCCCCCATGGGCCTATCCACCCCTGGGCAGAATAGAACAGAATGAACGAAAATGTCATAATATTCTTTAACGAAAACGTTTAACATGGTAATTTACGATACTGCTATAAAACAATGATTATAACGTAGGTAATCGGTTTTTTTTCCGTTGTCCGATCGAGTCGGTCGAGATAATGACAATATTAATATGTATTAATTATGTCCGCACGCAACTAACTGACTGTGTACGATCAAATGTTTTGATCGATTGATTGATATTTTGATTGATATACGGCACCAATAATTTCGTTATGAAATCTTTTATCGTTGTTAGTAAAGTATAGTGTATACTCAAGAGTCAATACTCAATAGTCATATTATTATAACGTATGTTTGTGTTTACATGGATGATTTATAATAAAAAATTCATCAATAATATCACAATTTTTTTTTTTTGGTCCTGGGGCCCCGGTTTGAACCCGAGAATCTAGTTAACCGGGGACCTAGGTGATACCATAGACATAATATATATCTATATTATGTCTATGGGTGATACAAGGTCTAGTGTCATCGCTTATCTACTGAGAACAAAAAACTCGCGCCATTTGACGGTTATTATATTGATAACTGATAAACAAAATTTTTATAACAAAAGTACCGACTACCGAATACTGTATTACTGTTGTACGAAATTCTGTAGTATAAATTGTATACCTATTTCCTATTCCGCATTTCTCTAATCGGCGTTGGCGTGTAAGACTACCTCTATACAATTAATAGTCTACATTTTAAACTCAAATCTCAATATCTAAATATCACTTCGGTTTCAAGTCTGTCTTTTTAATCAAATATCAAATTTACCTAAGAAAACAGTTTATACCATGGACAAAGACTTAATGAATTTTAAAAAATGGTTCCGACAACTGGGGCTGGAAATGGATGGCAAAATAAACGACGAGGTGCTGAAAAAGTAAGTCATCTCTTCCATACTCAAATGTGCACAATTTTTTCCGGTAGTGATTGAAATTAACAATATATTTCGATCCGCACAGACTGATGCCGCCTCAGCGACGAGACATGTGGAGACACATTATTAAACATGTACGTTCCAAAGAAGAGGTGGATTTGATTAAGAAATCCTTGTTGTTACATAAACTCCAAAAACGTCAAAAACCGTTGATGGTAAGATATTTAAGAAAATCATTACTTTTTACACATTTTGAATAGGTACAATTATATTATCCATTCATCTACAACTGATCTGTTTTAAAAACAAAGATATTAATAATTTAAAAATGTTTGAAGCAAGTATTGAAGTCTGACATTTATGGAAGTACCTATCTACCTACCTAAATGACTTGTGTTTTTTCAAAATAGGTAGGTACATAGGTATAAAATGTTTGATTTGCATTTGATTCTTATATTTCTTAAGTGAAATTTATACTTATTACTATCAACCTTATAGTTTAATTTTTTTTAATGTTAAATCACTGAGGATGGCCTCTGTCCTAATATTATAATTTATTATATGATATTATATCATTGTTCATATGTATTGTATATATTAAGAAATTATGGTTTTTGCTTTTTTCTGAAGCATAGATTGTAAATATTATTATCATAAAAAATAATCTAAAATGAAAAAAAATTATCATTATTTATTATATTGTTAAAGTCGAAAGTGGAATCTTATATTGATCTTGCTAATGCATTAAAATATGAAGAATTGATTACAAAATATAATAAGATTCAAAAGGAGATTATTGATGCCAAAATAAACAACGACAAATTAAAAATGGATTTAAACGAAAAAATTGAACATAAAAGACATGTTATTAAAAATATTGAAAACAAGCAAGACACATCATATTTAGCTAACCATAAAATAGAATATTATAATGAATTTATCAAAATGTATAATGAATTATCAAATTTTTGTGATAATTTTTCAAGAGAAGCAAATAATGATTTAACCAAGGCTGATTACGAGGTACCATTTTTATATAAATTAAAAAGTGGTAGGTGATGTTTTGATTAATATGTAATTTTAATTTTTAGGATTCTTTGATTTTATGTTGTACTGAAGTAGATGATGCTAAACAAGCAGGTGTTATGAATGATGGCGTAAACATTGGAAAAAAGTTGTGCAATGCTATATACTCAACTATATGTAACAAGTCTCCTGCTGTCTTACTCCAAACTGTTGAAGATAATCTTACGTTTAATATAAATAGAAGTAATGAGACAATTATAGAGACCAATTATAATGAACCTGTAGAACATGACAAGTAAATATTTTTTTGGCCTTAATTTTTTTATTATACTTTCACACACTTATATGCGTTTATATTTTAAAAGTGACAATAAAATTGTGTATGATGAAGTACTTAAGAAACTTTTTGAAAAGCAATTAGAGTTAGAATCCAATTTATCCAACTCATTAATTGAAAAGGAACATGTTTTTGAAAATTTAAAAAAGGCAACACATCTGGCTAAAAATGAAGTTATTAGTCAATACAAAGTAAATTTAAATAATAAATAATTGTATTGTAAACCACTGATTAACCAACTAGTGCGACATTGTTTTATTACATTTATTTGTATAAAGATTTATTTTTAAATCATTTTTATTTTTAGCTGAAAAATATATCATGTACTGAACATGAACTTGAAATATTTAAGAAAAATGTAATGGAAACTTTTAAAATGTGGTTAAAAAACAGTTTAGAATGTTCAAAGGTAACTGTATTCCAAGAAAATGTGATTTTTGAAGATGAATCATTAAAAATCTTAGATGAGATTGTTGAGAAAACTAACACCTTAAATGAAGAAATAGTTAGTTAATACTTAATTCATACTTTGTTAAATAGAAATACATGTAGGGCCGTTCTTACAATGTCCGCTAAAGTGTCGGTTAACGCTAACCGACTGATAACAGATTTTTTACCGGCAGAATTCGGCCGGTTAAGTGTCGGTTAACTTTAACCGGACATTGTAAGAACGGCCCTTAATCTTTTTGTTTTATTTTTATTTTTTAGAATCAAAAAAAAATAATTGTAGGGGAAATGTTAAAAGAGTTAAATAATAAAAAAAGTGATTTTGGATTAATGGAAATAAAAACAGTTATGAATAATTTAGCTGAAAATTATTTAAATACAAATAATGACAGTAATCTGATTAACAAAATGGTAGCTTCTATAAAAGCTTCTGCAGTTAATGATGTTAACAATATGAATAAATTAACAATTAGATCAACTCCAAGGTAAGCAAATAAAAAGCTAGTAAATTAATTATATATTTTTCATTGTTATGATATTTTACTATAGGTTAAATTATATACATTTACGGACTTTGAAAGATATGAAACAGCACTCTGAAATAATTGATATTATTTGTGAAAAAGCAAACAATTTTGAACAGTTCAACATAGTTATTTGTGAGTTTTGTTAAATAATATTGTGTATACTATATGACTTATTTGTAAATGTATCCATTTGTATTTAGCTACTGAAAATAGCTTTAACGAAATTATACAAAAAGAAAATATTCATAAATCAGAATTTGAAAGTATTATTTCACAAATGGAAAAGAATATTTTGGAGTTAAAGTTATGCATAGAAGACAGTAAACTCGTAGCTAACATATTGTGAGTAAATAATTTTAAGAAACCATGATATACATATTTACTTAAATTTTAGTATTTTGATTTAATTCAAAAATGTCTTGTTAAATTACAAGTACATCTACTGTATAAAATTATTATTGATCCAATTATATTAGAATCATATTTGAAAATAATTTTTACAAGTTATTCAATATCTACTTAAACCATTCCATTCATACAATTATATATTTTTATGTATTTTTTTTATAATTTAATCTAAATTTGTTTAGGTTAACGAAGAAGATACTAAAGAGTCCAGCTATTAATTAGTTTAGCAAGAAGTTGACAAGTAAACAATTCAAGTTTCAATATTTACTATGTAAATTGATATGCTAATAGTAATTTTTAATTTTATAGTTCACTAAGTTTTAATATTTATTGTTTTAATATTTTTATTATTAATAATTTATTGGTTTACCTGATTATTTTTATATACGTTTAAACTAATAAATGCAGGTCTTTGTTTATTTTAGTGTTTTCAAAAATCTTTTACTATACCTATGTAGACAAAATTTACAAGTTTTTCAAATTATTTCATTAACTATTAAAATATTATTTATTAACATTATGATTTCATAAAAAATAATTTATAAATTAAAGTAAAAATGCAAAATAGAAAATCATATGGTAAAATAATAATTAGTTATGTAGACTTCAAAATTATCTTTTTTACTTCTCTTTTACTACAATATTTATTTTTATTTTATTGAAATTGTGCAATGTGCCATAAAATTACAAAATATGCTCTAAGCAGTACTATGTTAAAATTGCATAAAATATGCTCTAAAATAATTTGTATAAATAATTATGTATATTTATATAAAAAAAAAGTCTCGTACGGGCAATGTCAGGTGGGACAGCTAATAATTAATAAATTTAGTCCCCAGAAAAAATCTAATGTTATAATATGTATTCCTGACTTTAATAACACATAATATTTAATGATAAAATGATATAACAAAATATAAGATCTAATAATAATAATACATATTTCCAAATGTTTACTTTTGAGGCAGTTAATCAGTTGCACTAATTTACTGAAATCAATCTTTTTATGAACTGGATGTTCAGATAAGGAATTTCAACCAGAAATATAATTTTAACAAAAATTCATAATACGGATGTCCATTTCATGAAATAGAAATAGACAATACATACATTATACACTTGTTGTAATTATTATAAGTATTTTAAACTATTTATTATAGAACAATTTACTTAACAGAACATGTTGTTAAATATAAGTTTGTTATGGAATTTTCACTGTATTATATTTTATTTTAATAAATGTGGTTTTTATAATTTTTAAAATTTAAAATCAGAATGATTGTTATAAATTTATTTATATAAATAAATTATAAATTATATAAATTTTATGAATAAAATTATTTTAAATAATTTTATTTTGTCAACATTTAATTACTTTTAACGACTATATTTTGATCGTTAAAAGTAATTAAATGTTGACAAAATATATGGTCGTTATGAAATATGAACACAAACAATAAATTATTGCCTAAGAAATAAGCAATTTTATTAAATAGACTTACTTTATATATTTTTTAATTTTAATATTTATTTGTGCATGAAAATTGATTTGGATACCAATTATTACATGGTATGGTGTTCATAGTCTTGCTCATGAAAGCTAAAATTCTTGCTAATCAAAAAGATGTGAATGTTTTAAAAATAATATGTTAACTAATAGTCTGTGTCATAATTAATTGTCGTGTAAAAATAAACCAGATATAAAAATGTGTAAGAAAAAGTTAACATAGTAAAACTGTTCAATACTTAATAATTATTCATATAGTTGAATATTATGTCAACATAATACAATACGTTGTTGATAACTTAAATAAAATATAGTATAATATATAGATATATTTTGTTCATAAAACAAAATAGGAAAGTACCTATAGATAATTTAAATAACTTATCTTAATAATAATTATATTAAGTATATAATGGAAAATGTCCATATTATGTATTTCTTATTAATCTGCCGCTATCTTGATATCATGTTCATGAAAATATTGATATTTAAAAGTGATTGACTGTAAAAGTGCATTTAAAAGAACAACCTACTTATATAAGTAGAATTATGAGATAGAGAAGAATGTCAAATCTACATATGCAAATATGAATGAATTTTTGTACTTTAATAAATACATACATTCATGATCCTGGCTACCTACCTAGATTAATACCATTGATTTTATTAATACCCTATAGTAAATTGAATGGTATGACCTATGACATATTAAAATATTTTGTATTAATGCAATTTTAATGTATTATTATTATTTGAAAGAAAAAAAATTATTTGTACTAAGTAAAATATTTAAAAAAATATCTGATTCAGTCATAGGATACATTTAGTGTACCATAACCATAAGATAATAAAAACTATACCTATATTAACTTTTGTATTGTACTATTATAGAATTTATTGTAAGTTAATAATAATTTGAATAATCCGTAAAAAAAAAGGATCACTTTTTCATAATTTAATACATTATATTTCTATTGTTCTATCTCCATCCTCTACTAATACAAAATGTTTTATTGATAATAATCAATATCTGTAATTAATTTTGGTGTTTGAACAGATTATTCATATTAAAACAAAGTATAAATATATATATATACTTATTGAATTAGAATAGACACTAAACATCAGTGGTTTCCAATCTTTTTAAACATGGCACATTGAATAATATTTTCATAGCACATTAGTCAGCCACGTTTTCTTCAACTAAGACCATTTTTAGACTAACATATTTTTACTAAGATTTTTTTTTTTACATCAAATTAGATAAACAAAATTGTTCTTTATTATATAAATATTAATACTAACTAGTTAACATTTTTATGAAGTATAATTATAAAAAAAAAATTTTAAAAGCTCACTTAGAGTATGCTTAAGACACTACAAAGTAGAGTTATGTTAGTAACTTAACTTAACGCTGAACACTTAATCTTGAAAGTAAAAAAATATAAAATTAAAAGATTAACAGATATTAATAATTAATCACAAGCAAAATGAGTAAGTGGTGTAGTATCATATTGATATTAGAATGCAGTATACAGATTATAATTTTAAACATATTTAATTATCAAAACAAATATTGTTTTTATTTTTTATTTTAAATAATGCTCTAATAATAAATTATTAATATAATAACATTAATAAACTTTTTCCATATTCAAATATCAAATACAAATATAATAAACCATATGATTACGTACATTTATATATTATTTTATTTATTTAAATTCTAACAGTTTTGATTTTACTTTTTAAATATTATAATATTTAGTGTTTTTTTTCTAGGCATTGGATATGATAACAATTATTTTAGTATTTTACTTAGTAATAACTATAATACCCATGAATATAATAAAATTCATTAAAAAAAGTAAATAATGTTTGTTAAGTTATAATATACAATGTATAGAGATGGATAATGATAGTATATTCAATAAAATGTTTATAGACTTAACAGACATATTGGTATTGTATTAATTATAAACAAATATTTTTTTTTTTTATAATTAGACTATAATTTTAGTATTCATATATTGATAAATACTTTTTATAATATAAATAAATAACAGTATAGACATATTATTGTACCTAAAAATATTGACTCATCATAAAACTTCCTATTATGCAATAATGTACCTTTATTTTTAATAGTAGAAACCACATGCTATTATACTGCAGACTTAAATGAATAACAAACTTTTTAAGATTAAATCTTTAATGTATACAAATATTTTATGTAACCCAGCATTGTACTACTAAATTAAATTTATAATAATTTTTTTTTTGTTAAAAATTAATATTATCTAATTATCATTATTTACCGATATCAACTCAAAAGTTAGCTGGCATAATGTAGAAATGTTTCAGTCAAATGTTTTACTTAGTGTTTTATTTTTAATATTATCATTTATTTGTTATTAATATTTAATAAAGTACCTATTTTAAACACATTAAAAAGTATTTTTTAAGTAAAATATATAATTAATTTCATTTAAATATGCATGATTTTGTTTAAATAACACAATAGTCATGCAAAATATCTTTTGATCGCCGATCTAGTATAAAAGTATAGTTATTAAAGCAAAACTGCAAATAGATATGTTTATGATACCTTTTAATCAAATTTTAGGTACCTAATATGTTTATTGAGATAAATATTTGATCAATATAATATAAATATAGATAAAAAATTTTGATTTTTTTAAAAATAATTAAATAACAAGCATGTTTATGTTAAGACTTAATTGTTATTGACTGTAATAAAAATGTAATGAATTTTGTTTGTAACTTATTAGAGTTAAATAAATAATTATCGGGAGTATTACTTAGAACAACATTTAAGAGGATATATGATTTATTTAAAATGCCCTAAGTATGTATATTTTATGTAATTCACTCAAAATGTAATTTGTTTTAAGTATAATTATGGAAAATGTATTTATTTATCAGGAAAATAAAATAATTCAAATGGTAATTGGTTTAACAATTATTTAATAATATATTTATTAGTTAAATATGGATTTACAGAATTAGAATTTCATTAAAATACGATAAAAGTGATAGTAATAGGAAAAGTTTCAAGAAAACGAAATAAATAAATAAGACGATATATATTATTTTATGACTGAGAAGGTTGTTGAGCTGTATTTTCAACTTCAAGTTGGCGTAATCTTTCAGACTTACTAGCCAACTGGGCGGCCAACTCTCGATTCGCATAAGCATAATACTCTAATAAATCTAATAAGCACCTACTATCTCGTTGTTCAGAACTGTAAAAATAAAATCAACATTAAACATTTAGTGTTAAGTTTAGTAAGTTTATAGCTATATTTTGTAATAAATATTTTACTTTGGAATTTCTTCAGGATTTAGTTGTTGACTTGTTGTCATATCATTATTCTGCAACACTTGTGGTGTCCATCGATCACAATAATTATTTTCTTCCCAACCACATACATCTGGCGGTGGCTTTTCTAGACTAAATTTTCTTATAGAATCTAAAATTTAAATATAAAAATATTTATATTAATGTATTAATAATTAAGCATTATAAATAATAATCAATTAAAAACACAATATTTAAACTCACTTGCATACAGTAATGAAGATATTGTGACACACACAAACTCAATAACAAGTAATACGGCAATTCCATTTTTCGGTGACATCAACATGTTAGCATCACAGTATGGTTCCATATCAGCTGCATCTTGTTGAGCATATACAGCTATAAATATAGCCAATAATACAGTCCCTGTAACATAAGTTAATAATTAAATGTTCTTTTATAGTTTCCTAAAATTTAAGTAAACAAATTCATTTTTTTTACATAAAGATACTAATTGAAATGGAATCACTGCCAGGCGAGTAAGTCTAGCATAAGCACGCAAGTGTCCACGAGATCTTAATGTTTTATGATGCATGTGTCGAGCAACATGGTCCAGTACCTATGAACAATAAAACGAAATACAACAGCGTTAGTAAACAAAATAAATAATTGATCAATTTACAACATACAACTTACCAAAAATAAAAACCATACACAACAATGAGCATAAACTAGAACATATAATGGTTCACATTTATCTTTAGGAGGTAGATCTGTTGTTGATGTAGTAGTCCCGTGTTGTTCTGTAGGAATTAAACGCCATACAATATCATCCATTTCTTTTTTATTTGTATTTTTTTCAAAAATTAAAACATTGGATTCTAAATAGACTGCAAATAAAACCAAAATTGCCTAAAAAAAAAAAAAACTTGTAATTTGTAAACCTTAGTTAATTGTAATTAATAAAATGTATTTAATACATAGAAATAAATTATCTGTTTCTCACATGCACTATTTATTTTTCGTTCTTCTTTATGGTCAAGATACAAGTTTTATCATTATCGATTTAAGATGTACATTGTACAACATTACAATTTTCTAGCCATTATTATTTATATTTATTATTAAAATAATACAGAACTGGAACTGATTACATATCAGAAAATTATGAAATTTCATGGTCTATTTTTAAATGTGTCACTATTAATTTGTTATGAGAACAATTATATATATTATTATATACCTACTTTCATAACAACCGAAGACATTTATACAATTACTCCATTTTAAATATTTATTATAGCATTACTGACAAATTAAGTTGTTGAAAGCACAAAGATAAGGTTTATATAAATAATCAAATATATTTAGATTTAGCTTGTTTGTCATCTGGTTGTTTTAAAATTAATTTTCTAAAAAATCTTTTATACAAGCTTAGCTTATAACTCACAAATCACAAAAATATTGATGGCTTACAATTATAAATATTAAATATTGTTTCAAGTTGGAAAAAAATAAAAAATAAATTGTGTAAAAACTATGTTGTTTACCACTTAAATGTTTTAATTAGGTGTAAGCTGTATATATTGATACATAATATCAACAATTACCATTTACATTTAAGTATCATCTTATTCTTTTTTTTCTACGAAACGCTTTAGACTATTATTGAAATCGCTTGAAGTTTATATATTAAACTTCATTAAATATTTATTTTAAAACTAAGTGGTTTGCTCATTACCAATTATCAATTATTAAAATTCGCTAGTAACATTTTTTCAATACTTATGGGTTCCAACAAAAAAAATATTTAATAATATAGATTCTGATCACGTTCTTGAACAATTGAAAATTAAAAGTAAGTTACTTCACCCCAGCTTAGGTATTAAGGACCAGATTTTTTAAAAGTAAACTTTTCAAAAATAATAATCGATAATAACGAATTAGTAGTACGCACTCCATTGCACTGCTGTATCAAATTATTAAGTTATAAGTTTTAAATTAATTTATGACATACAATTATACTGCTTTATAGTTTCTTAAATGTCAAATTATTGGTACATAATTAACGAAGAACATTTTTTAACTAAAAAAAAAATTAAAATAATTATTATTGTGAAATTATAAATTAGATTTATATCCTGGGCCAAAAAGTATTTTATGTACCAGGTATATGATAATTTATAATATTACAATATATTGTAATATGTATGTGCATATTTATGTATGTGTATATGAATATTCTTTGCTAAATATTACTTTGGCAATATTTTATCACTTTGTAATATTACTAAAATTTAAAATGGATTTTTATAATTAATATGTTTAATGTTTAATATACAAAGTTTATTACAAAGTTGCTTTATTTAAATCAAATTATTATTGACAATTGCCATTAGAGTATTAAATACTTACTTTTGAAAGTAGACAAAAGTCAAAAATATTTTTAAAAAATTACATTATTATTTTATAATATTATAAAACAGTTTTAACCCAAAAAATGGTATTTAGAATTTATTTCAATAATAAAGAAAAAGTTGAAATTATAGGATAATTCAAAACTATTGTTCAAAAACATTTTAATCGTCCATAAAAAAATTTGCACGCATTTTACATATTTTTTATTTGAAGAACATTGAACAACTTAAATTCATAATAAATTATTTAAAAAAATATTTTGAATTATAACAAACATTACATCATGCATAAATCTAAAAAAAGTAAAAAAAAATCTATAAATAACAAAAACAAAGCCAATATAATATATTGTATTATATTGTGTCTAGACTCTAGAAGATAATAATACCAATATTAAAAATAATAATTTGGACCAACAATAATTGGTGAAAAATTTTAGTATCTTAGGTTATTTATTTATAAATGACAACAAAAAAACAAAATTAATTTTGTTTAAACCTTCCAGTTTGTTTTTTGTTATTTTTTTTTCTTTTCGATTGTTTTGAAAAGTACTGGACATTTCTTACTTTTCACCCTCAAAGTACCAACAAAATCCAATTTGAAACCCAAAACCAACTTTAAAGTTAAAGATTAAATCAATAAAATTGTACTGCTTCAAACGGTGACGAAAGACAAAAAAAACAACAACACACATCACTATAAAACCAATACTCTGGTCAGAATCTAAAACTAAATACATTTTATTAAAAAGCGTAGTCTTACAAAGGTAATACATTATATAAAACTGATATTTAGATAAATAAATAAAACTATAGTATATTAATTTATACACAGAGTAAGAAATGTTTTTAATTTATATTAGGTAGGTAACAAAATATATTATGTATAATTTGGTAACTGACATTTTCAAACTATAATTAATATCTAGGTATCTACCTATGTAAATATCATTTCTTATAAGTTTAAAACATATTTAATAGCTAAAATTAAAAATGTAATAACATGGATTATACTAGAAAATATTCAAATATTTATTTTATTTAATCTTATAATTTCAAAATATCTCAATTTTATTTAGCTTTCCCATTTATCAGATTTAAATAGTTATAATACTCAAACACATGCAAATTACTAGAAAACCAGGATTATCACTAAATAATGCAACTATAAGAGTAAAATATTTTCTTACAGTACATAATATATGAACGAAGGTTATCCATGGTTGAGAGTAGTATGTGTTTGATTTAGATCCGTATTCTTCCAAAAGAGAACAATGGCATTTGTATTTTTTTTTTTTTTAATATGCAGTTTGATATCAAAGTACTTATGATCATTTCATATCAAATACATAATCGTTACTGTTGGTGCTGTTACAGTCAATATGGCATATGTTTGTAGATGGAACACAGCACCTTTGATGGCAATGGTCATTTGTAGACGATACATTATCACTGAATTGGGTATCCATTTTGCTAGCCTAAAAACAAATATTAAGTATCTTGAGAGTTATGATCAACAATTTTAAGTAATTTTATAATTTTTCTAATACATTAAAATCATAGTTACCTGTTATAACATAATTTCTTTTAGCATTTATATTTTTATTTAGAATCAGCATATTATCAACAATCAATTACATTTACTTAAACTATGAACAATTCTTATGAATGATAAATTCAAAGTCATTAATATAAAGGCAGTCGATTACACGGCTGATTAAAAATTATTCATAAAACATTTAATTTGCTATGTGCGTGGTAAAAATGTGTTGTAGCATATTATCTTATTCATTATTTTCTGTAATAAAATAAGCAATAATATTTTTGACCATAGTCTTTTGTTATCAAAACTAAAATGATAAACATAACATATGATCACATATTTTATCTTGATATTTTAATCGTATATCGATATATATATTTAGTTAGGTTAACTATCGATAGTTACAACAACAACAAAATCGATAAAATTATTGTTTTGCTTTTTTCTATACGTTGGTAAAATAATAAAATCTAATTTAGAACTGTAGCCTATATAGTTATTAGTTAGTTAGGAATACATTGGAGTGTACCGACCCGTATCGGACTCGTTCTTCGATACGAGCTGGTACGTAACTATTTCTGTCGATACGTAACTATTCCCTGTCGATTCGTATCGAATTTTAGATTCTGAGCGGAGCGATGGATGTATTGATTTTACAATGATTTGTGTTTTTATTTTATTTTTGTGTCTGTCATCCACCTTTTAGGAGTGTAAAAATACTTGGATTTTCTTCCAAAATGTTTATATTAGCATTTTATATACACCATACAATTTTGAAAATAATTTAACTCTTTTTGAGCTGTTTACTTTTATTTGTTGGGTAAAAAGCGTGAAAGTGTAATGCAAGGCTCCTAATATATTGCCACAATAGCAGTTGAAAACCAGATTTCTAAAAATAGTTATTGAATAACAATATTCCCTTTAAACTATTAGATAACTATTAGATAACCTACTACCCATGTGTTTATATTACGATAATTAGTAACCCACTTTAAAAACAATAACCAACACTAAAACCTTCTCTTTGAAACTACCCATTTTCCTAACAATCAAACACATTACACGTATAAATATTAATAGGCAAAATAACAAAACTAATACAAAGATTTACATAAGTCATGGCAGTTAAATACTATTTAATATGCACATAGTATGTACAGAATATTATATATATTATATTATTAATTATTTATAATAAAAATTCCAGTATCATTTTTTTATTGGATAGTTCAACCAGCACTTCATCAGGAGTAATTGAATCGTTTTTGTTGATCGAGAGCATAGCTAGACCATTAAGTCTTCCCTATTAAAATTAATTACAACATTAATTCATTTTTCACGGCAGAATCAGAGTGGATAGCCGGATAGGTAGTATTTATGTTACAGGAAAATATTTGAAGGGGCCCTCAAACTGGAAAAAAATTTGGTCGGTTCGCTCACTTAAGATACTTATTCAATCTAACACCTTTAACTATAAATAAAATGTTTTGTGCGAAACCGTAATTTTAATTTGGTGTGGGGCTGGGAAAACGGCATATGAGGAAAATGCTTTTTTCGGTTGTAAGGGATTTTTGAAAAATTTCACGTCAGGTCGTACAAATTCCGAACTAAATATCTGCATAGAAGTTTCATATAAATAAGTAGTTTTGGAAATAAGGGGGGGAGGTGGAGAAATGTTTCTATAGCCCCCCACACGAATTATTGTATATCTTCAAAAAAAATTTGTACAAATTCCGTACTAAATATCGGCCAAAAAAAAATTGCGAAAACTCAATATTTTGTTAGGGGAACATAGGTACGAGGATATTTCGGTCTTAAATTACCGATAAAAATTTTAAATACTATGTTAAAGATCCGTAAGCAAATTCTTGACTTGTGGTATTATTATATTATTAAAAATAACAGTAGTAATAATTAATATACCTGAGTGGGCCCCCCAACATAAATATAGACGGGGGCCCCACAGGGAAAATCCCTTTTTCCCCATGGGTCTATCCACACCTGGACAGAATAGAACAGAATGAAGGAAAATTTCATAATATTATTTAACGAAAATGTTAACATGGTCATTTACGATACTGCTATAAAAATAGAATCTATTTCACCGTATATTGTTCACGCGAAATTCAATGATTATAAGTATAACGTAATCGGTTTTTTTCTCCGTTGTCCGATCGATTCGGTCGAGAATATAATATTCGGTCGAGAAGATAATATTCGGTCGAGAAGATAATATTAAGATGTATTTATGTCCGCACGCTACTAACTGACTGTGTACGATCAAATGTATATTTTGATTGATATACGACACCCATAATTTCGTTATGAAATCTTTTTTCTTTGTTGGTAAAGTATAGTGTTATACTCAATAGTCATATTATTATGACGTATGTTTGCGTATACACGGATGATTATTGATTAATAATAAGAAATTCATCAATAATATCACAATTTTTTTTTGGTCCTGGGGGGGGTCAGTTAGCTTATACTTCTAAGTAGGTACCTATATTTTATGATACAATTGCTGTTAAAGTAATTTATTTTACATTTTTACTGTTATAGTATTAAGTAATAATTCAGTAGGTTGAAATAATTTTTTCCTAAATCATTACATTCAAAAATGGTTATAACATACCAGTGCCGTAGCCAGAAAAAAATGATAGGGGGGGGCACTTAATTTTTTTTCTCTAGCCTTTGAAATGCTAGAATATCTAATTATGATCCCTTTGTTCATAAAGTGTATCTACTACTAGTTTTATGACTATATTATATTTATGTTAACAAGTATGGTACCTACATTGGTTAAATTTTAATACAACAATGTATTAATATTATTGTAAACCGTAGGTTAATGTATACATCAATATTATTATCATTATATCAAAATGTGTTGTAGACAAAACATTCTATTTTTGGTTCGAATATTATTAAAATTAACTAACAAAAATTATTAGGACTATATTAGGACTGTTGAAAGCTGGTAGTTTTTTCGTGCAATTAGATCAATAAGCGGAAAAGAATATACTTCCAGAAATCCGATTTTAATGTCGAAAAAAACATAACAATGTTGTGTGTTTTGTTGGAAGTGGTTTTTTTTTTAGTAATTCAAAAGTAAAAGTGAATTTTGAAAAAAAAAAGAAAATTACTCTGGTACTATAATACTAATTAAACAATACTACAGATCATAGATTCATTTCCTACATAATCTAGAAAAGAGATTAAGGAATTCGAGAAGGAATTCAAATATATGATTTCAAAATTAAAATAGCCAAAAGGGCTTTTGGTACTGGGTGAATTTGTATTCCACTTTTTGGGAGTTTTGTAGCACATGTAAGTTGAACATTTTTTTATCACAAAATATAGTGACGTGACTGCGCGTATGTACTTTACTGGGGTTCAAGAATCTTAGCCTTCATTTATCTTAAATTACATAAAGCGTTCGAGGAACTCGCACACACTAATGATCAGTCATTACACATATAGATATAGTACTAACGATGGATGTACAATATTTCCTAAATCCGACCCCTTCAAAATGGTTCACTTCGACAGCCTTAACTTTTAATTTTTTCCAAACATATAATATAATATAAAACAAGCTAAAAAAAATTTCGGGGGGGCACGTGCCCCCAGTGCCCACCCACTGGCTACGGCACTGTAACATACTATATTTATCTAACATACTTTAAAAGTACTTTCAAGTTTCAACTACCCATGAATAATATTTGTAAGTTACAACTAAATAACTAAAATTGTTATTCTTTGTTAAATATCTAATTTCATACGAATTGGAACTTAAAATGTCTATAAAAAATACTGTTCATATCTCTATTATTTATATTTTTTAGTAACAGCAGTACGCCTATAGGCTAGTTAAAAACCTTGTATTACATTTTCAAATCTTACTTAAAAAAAATGAATATTTTATACATTATTAACTACAAAATTACTTTTCGTGAGTTTTACGAATTTTGTCAAAATTTAAATTATAAATGCTTATAAAAATTTGTGCACAGTTAGGTTAGGTTTAATATTATTAAATTAATATAAAAACACTAACAACTTATGAGGAACCATTCAACCAAGTATTAAGTTATCAAGCTTTGTAACCCAGTGAACAATTTTTTATTGATATATTTATTATTTAGAATTAAAACTTAAAACAATTGAAAATTTCAAATGTCTATAAATAACTCAAAAAGAGACATAATTTTTCATGTACCGAAAATACATTTTTAAAAGACAATTTTAAGTAGGTACCTACTGACATCTACTGCTATTTGAGTTAGGTACACAAAAAAAAACAGAATCTATTTGGTCGAAAACTGGTTTTTCGAAGGTATATAATTCCCGTTTTTTGTTCTTCCAGATTATTTTGAGAAATACTGTGAATTTTGATCTTTCAAAAACACCATCTAGATCCAATTTTCTATCAGAAACAATCTCCAAAGTTGAAGATGGAAGAATTTTTATTATATATTTCTTTTAACTTTTGTGTATATTATATTATATTGATACAAAAAAAAACACACCATTGTAAAATTAATACATGTAGGTATTGCTCTGCTCAGAATATAAAAAAATGTGACCTCGTATTTTCGATATTTTTAAATGTCTGTAATTATAACTTACGAGTAAGTATCTAGGTAAGTAACTAGGTAGGTCGTGATTGTTTAAACGTTCAAGCTTTTAGACCGAACATACAATATTTTTCCACAATGAAACTAAATATAATATGAATAATTAGGTAACTAGGTAAGTACCATATATAAATGCATAGTATTTGTAGGTAGGTAATCAATGCAAGTAGGTACCTATATAATAGGTATATTTATTATAGAGTGGTTAAAATTGGTAGGTAGTATTTGCTGTACAATTAGTTATTAGGAGTTATTATTACACTAATAGGTAGATACACTGCATATTCAATCCCTACAAACAATATATACTTATTTTTATCATTTATAATTCTGATATCGGTTTTTAAAAGTTATTTTACCATTTTTATCTATCTTAAAGTTTTCAAATTTTTTCTATTATTAATGCCGTAGGTATCTTATATTTAATCCCTGAATATCAATTGGAAATTATATTATTTAATTGTTTAATCATTTAATCTTTTGGTTCTATTTATGTTTAATATTAATTTTTGGAATTGTAGTCTGTAGATAATTATTTTACAATAATAATTAGTCATTGGATAATTTTTTAACAGTGGAAATTCAAGAATTTAGTACAATTTGATTTGAAGCACGAACTGAGATAGGTACCTACCTAATTATTAAAACGTACCAAGATAGTGAATTAGTAGACAAAACATATTTTATACGAATTATACTAGAAATAATAATTTTTGCTATAAATAGCACATTATCATACACGCAATAAAAAAAAGATGATAATAATTAAACTTGGACGGGCTGAACGTTAAATAAATATGGCACCTATCTACCTATTCACTATTCTTCATTTGTAAACAGTTTTAAACTACATACCAGATGTTCTAAAAATATAGATAGTAATATTCTCATATTTCTACAACCTATTGTAGAATAAACACTAAAATAACGTTATCTTTAAAGCTATAATTTGAGTACCTATATGCATGAGCGTGCGCAGAATTTCTGGCAGTCATAGATATAAGTACATAACACATTAATACACACTGCACATATTACGTATATAATATATTCATATTCATACCTAAGTAAATTTATTATAGGCGTGCGCAGACTTTGTCCGCAGGGGGGCCCCTTAAAAATGTCTGAACCAAAAATGTTTGTACTAATGATTACCGTAAGAAGGGGTGACTTCGGACAACACCATGTTTTTTTAGTTATCTTATAATTTTAGAACACATGTTTAATAAAAGTTAAAAACTGATACTCCACATCAATATATATTATAACCTCCATAGAAAATAATATTTATTGATGACATAATGGTGTCATAGTGCATGCTATGGAGGTAAATACAAAATATTAAATTTTTGCATTTTTAAATTACAGAACTACATTGACTATTGTAGCACAATAACAAATAGAAATATTTGATTGTGGTTTTCGGTAATCTATACTCGTTAACTTGTCTATGTTAATTGGTATATGTGCAAATTGCCAAGTTACATGATTTCACACTGTAGTGTTAAATCGTCTTAATTATTACCAAACGTGGGGTGACTTCGGACAACGCATTAAATATGCCCAAATCATATGTTAAAAATTTAGGAGGTCGCCCGTATTTAAGAATTATAATCCTAATGATATTTTAAATGTCGTTGATGGTGGTGTTAGTTATAAAAAAATGACAGTACAATAAGTAGAAACAGAAAAGTAAAAAATACATTTTAAGTTGACATATTTATAGAAAAGTAATGAATTATTTTTTTAGGAGATTAAATAAATTATGTTGTATTTGCGATTAATGTATGGGATTTTTTATTTCAATTATTACATTTTTTTTTAAAAATATCTATATTGTCCGAAGTCAACCATTGTAATTATAACATTGGTTCTTAATGAAATTCAATAGGCATGTGTCCAAAGTTACCCCATTTTACGGGTGATCACTGATCACTCCGAATAAATTTAAATTCAACTTAAAAAAAAAATGAACTTTAATGACCTTAATGATTATTTTTTTGCTATATGATTATATATTTTTATATTTAACTATATTTCACTCATTATAACAGTATTTTATTTACTAGATAGGTATAATATGTAAAAGTTTAATGTAGGAATATTCTGTTTTTTAGGTCTAAAATATTGGTTATTTATAATTACTATGTTTTAACTGACCTATGTTGTATATAATATTATTTACAAGTTACAACCGTGAAATACCGTAAATATATAAATAAACTACCTAGTTGATAGGTACACTGTGATAAAAAATATCCCTCTACCTAATATAGTGCATAGTAGAGTATTCTGTGATAATAATAAATCATTTGGTCGATGGTAACTGATTGATATTAATAACTTTATTACATTTATTCACAGATATCTATGGCTTCACTTTTTTCATGTAAAATGTAAAAATGTTCGTTATTTAGTGTAACATACATATCTATGTATTTATTGAAGAAAAAGCCTGGGGCAGCAGGGGGGGACCACCCACCCCCTCTTGAGCGCATGCCTATGTAAGTTATAAAAACTAATTTGGATGGGATAACCTCATTTAACTACATTTACCATAATAAAAAGTATTTTATGATTGACTATTAATTATCGTGATAATAATATTGAATATTGTGGGGGGGGATGTTCGCAGAGTAGTCAAGTGCCTACCATAACTACCCCGTGCGTACGCTTATGCCTATATATGGCCATACCTAAGTATGCAAAAATAATAAAATTAAAAATTGCAGGTGATCATTTAAATCGTGACTTTCTGTAACTCTCTGCTACCGTTTTATTGAGTACCTACCTATCTGAATGTTTAAGAAGAGTGAGGACGCTACATGGCAAACGCGTACCTAACATGGCAAATTGTTCTGAAATATTGTTCTGAAATATTCGAAACGCTCTCCTTTACAATTTAACATTTTTGATACAAATACGGCCCTCGTGTATCTACTGATAGTACGATGTTAATTTTGTTGAATGAGGATTATAATATGGATCGACAAAAGTGAACAAACAACACAATTAGTTACAATAATAATAAGTAATAATTCAGTATAACTAAAACACATGGCTAAGCATGAAAAGTAAATTGTCTTCTAACAATATAAGTTCTATGCTTACAAGACATACATGACGTACATATAAGGAATATTATAGTGTAGTACCTACAGTGTATTTGGTCGTCTTTTTATACAAGTGGCCTTATGACCTCGTTACAAAAATACGCGGTGGCGTGATTTACATTTACAATAACAATATGATGCACATTGCACTTGCAAATAGGGAATATGTTGTAATATTATATAATAATATATTAATTATACTTTCAACAACTTTTTTATAACACCATAGCCCACAAGAAATGTTTAGTTTAGGCACAGAAAAATAGGTTTTGGTATTTGACGACGAACGCGTATTACCTATCAGATGTTTAGATTAATTGCGCGAAATAGATATTAAGAATATCTTTATATTAAGATATAAATAGAAAATTAGAACGTTTTGTTGCCCAATAGTACTATTTTAGTATCCACAGATTTTACATTCTGATTATTGCACTAATGTATTTCGTCAATTTTCAAGAATTATTTTTCTATAGATAATTTGAAATTTGAATCAAACTTATATAGCTATTGGTTACACATAATGTAATATAGTTGTATGTCCGGCTGTTCGGGGCCTATTATTTATTATTATATAGTTGTAGCCTGTAGGTACCAGATGTATAATTTATTTATAATATTTATTTATATTATTTAAATTAAAATAAATTATTAATACCTAATTTATTTGTCTATTATAGAGCATATTGGTATTCAATACATACAATCAGGGCCACATTTAGGGGGGGCTCTGGGTACAACTGCCCCGGGCACCAGTATTTTAGGGGCGCCAAAATGTTGTGGCCAGAAATATGTTTACTTGTGAATTATTAAAATTGTATAATTTTAATTATTTTAATAACAGTATTATATATTATATAGTATATTAGTATTATGCTGTTTGACATTTTAGATTCTGAGTGGAACGATGAATGTATTGATTTTACAATGATGTGTGTTTTTTTTAAAATTTTTTTTGTTTCTGTGTACACGATAAGTAGTCGAAATAATGCTTCGATTTTCAACTTCAGTATCTTGTTCGATTGGAAAGTAAATATCGTTGGTGCATTGGGGAGGTCAAAATTTAAAATTCCCAGTAATTTTCAAAAGCGCCAAGAAAAACCAAAGAAAAATTAAGGAAAAACGGGAATTTTTACGCAAAATCGATTTTTCACAAAATTGAATTTGGTTTTTGGTGTAACTTTAAAAAAATGACCGTAGATACATGAAATTTTGACTGAATGTTTATATTAGCATTTTCTATATACCATAACATTTTCAAAATATTTTGAGCTCTTTACAGACATTGTCAGTTTTCATTTTTTTAAAATTTTTTTTTCTAAAAATATCAATAAAATTTTATTTGTTGATTAAAAAAGCTTGAAAATTTAATAGAAGGCTCCAAGTATATTTTTTCAAAGGCAGATGAAAAATATTAAAAATCC
>NC_042493.1:68070654-68081903 GCF_005508785.2 Acyrthosiphon pisum | reverse complement strand
ACGGACATTGTAAGTTATCAATTTTTTTAGTTTTTTTTTCTATAAATATCAATAAAGTTTTATCTATTGGGCCCAAAAAGTGTAAAAAATTAATACAGGGCTCGTGATACATGGTTACAATAGCAGTTGAAAAATATTACAAATACATAGGCACAATTTTTTTTTATAAGCATTTGAAGTTAAAATCTTGACAAAATTTATCAAATTTAAAATTGAATAATTATTTTGTAGTTAAAAATTTATAAAATGTTCAACTTTTATATCTAAGGATTGAATATTTAAAACAAGATTCCACGTAAATATTTAATTCTGTTACCAAAAATTCTAAGAAATACATAAGCACAGTTTATTTTTATAGTAATTTTAAGTTGAAATTTGGACGAAATTACATATTAAAAAACCTGGAATAACTATTTTAGTTATTTTGTTGTGATTGTATAATATTATTTGTGGGTACTTGAAACTTCTAAAGTATACTATTATATATCTATGATAGTACCACGGTTTGTTGTTGATGTATAACGCGTTACCTAATGGATATTGTGATATGATTAATTTGAAAATTATTAATAATACTATAGATAAGTATTACCTATAATATGTATGTCTAATATCTAGACTGACAAACCGTCTCCGCTCAGAATTGTTTTTCTTATACAGTGATATCATATCATTGAATTCAAATTTAATACTATCCATTATATAGTGACCCACTTGAAACCTACTGTACAGCAGAGCGACATCCACTTACCCACCTTTTTTTAATTATTATTAATTTTGTTTAGTTTTATATAATTTTATTTAATTTATTCATGAATTACCTATAACCTACTTAAATAGGTTAAAAAAATGTATAATATGATGAATTATAAGCAAGGTTTAGGTTACATAAATTCAAATGTATCTTTGCGGAGTGAGGATCAAGCAATTACTAAACAATATTTTTAAAAAAAAGCACACATTGTAAAACAAATATTCTTTTCTGTGCTCAAAATCTAAAAGGTTAATGAGGATCTATCTCCCATATTCTCCCTTAGGTGGAAGCAATTTTTTTTCACCGGAGCTTAGGAGGCGCCAATTTTTTTTTGTACCGGGGCGCAAAATGTCTAAATGTGGCACTGCATACAATAATAAAGACACCGCAGTGACAGCGTGTGACACATACAAATATACTAGGTTACTTAGTTTGTCGGTATATATCATATTTTCAAATAATATTATGTAATATGTATTATGATTTATATTACTAATTGTATAATCTTTTTTTTACTTTTAGATTGACATAATATCAGGTACAGACTACATGTATATTTTGTTTTTTTATTTTACTGCCACATTTCAATAGTTACGTCTGAACACATTTGTACTCAAATATCTACACGTAATAATATTACTTTTTGCGTAGACTAGATATTCAGGTGGCGTGATTTTTGTTTGATTAAGGTCGAATACCTAATCTATTTAGTATTTATATAAGTAGGTACCTAATAATTTGAAGTAATTGATAAAGAAAATAATATTCACATATTTTACATAATATGCGTACAACTATATCGCTGGCCATAGGTATTAAAATATGTAACGTACATAGTGTATACAGTGTGAATCTTTTATAAAAGAACTCTCAATATTTTATAACTATTAACGTTTTTTAAATATTATTTTAGGCATTTTTTAAGTTGTTACCTACTAAGCAGCATTTCTACTATTTTTCATCGTTATAATTTTTAAATTTTTACTGTTGTGTGTGATAACATTGATAAATTTTTTTTTATTTCATTTATTTCAAAGATGAATAATGAGTAATGACTAATCAGAATATTATTCAGATTATTTCGATTTATAAAAATCAAACTTCGGATGAGTAATAATTATTAGTAGGAGGTATTTAAAAGTTGACGAGTGGAGTAGTGAAACAACATTTTTTGGTGTAGGTACCGGAGACTAAATCTATAATAAATAGGTAGTACCTAGATACTTAAATATCTATCTAAATTAAAATATATAATGCTTAATGGCTAATACTTAATTATTTCTTTCATCTCTAATTAGTTCCAAAGATTAATATACGAGTATCTACCTACGTTACAAACCCGTAAAGAAGTAGATAGTACCTACAAAATTCGATTTTCGTAGATTACTCGTATTCCAAAAATAATATTCTGGTTTCAAATAAAAAATAAAAATATATGTTTTCATTCAAAAACTTAAAAAATAGTAAAATGTATAATTGTTCTCAAAATTGTTGTAAAAATTACCTGCCAGAATATTCCATTATTTTGATTTCCAATATGTTTATTTAAATCAAATGCATATGATTAAATTAGGTATAGGTACCATCTTATTACAGGTGTTGATTTTAACGTTTTACGTCTGTTATATAGTCTATTATTGACTATTGTCCATATTGACCATTAATTTATTATAATATACTCATGTCATATTGTCATAAGTGATTTTCTTTAGACTATAGGACCTACAATCTACATAGGCATCGGTAAGTAATAAGTATAATATACTTCTTACAAAATACAATTATACAAGGCCCTTTTTAATAAAAAAAGTAGTAGGTAGGTACCAATCTATGGACTTATCTATTTTTTTTTTATAGTAAAGTAGTAAGTTACCAAGTTAGTAAATGGTAACTAAACCTATAAAAATAGAAAATACTGTAGAAAGCATCAAGTATGGTGCAGGTAAATAATTTATATAAAGTGCTAAAATAGAATTCAATATTTTAATAGAAAATTCTAATTTATAGTCATTCGTCATAAGTCAATACCATATTTTTGCTGGATGTCAAATTGTTCACTCTGTATACTAAATACATATACACAAATGCACGAGAATATGAGAACATTATAGGTATTTATTTAGTATTTATTATCAACTTATGTTTTCTTATCATAATAATACTTGTTGCCTATTGGTGGTTGGTCAGCGGCAGTTGTGCACTTGTGCAGTAATTTTGTTGTGCGGCGCTTGGCACTTCATCTTCGTTTATCTACTCTCGGAAGCCGGCAAGAGGTTATCTGTCATTATTTAATTGACTTATTTTATTCGTTTAAATCATTTTATGATACGTTCATTTAATAGTTTTGTACTATAAAAACTGTACTATTAAACGCGTAATTGGTTAATTAGGTAATTTGCTTGATTAGTGAGTATCTAATTGATGCTAATCGTGACAAGTGGCTACCGGATAAACAAGTTTATGTTGTTGTTTTAATTTTAGCGTTACGATGGCAGATCCAGCTGTAGTATTGGCCAAGAAGGCGAAGATCGAAGAAGTGAAAACAAAAGACGACTGTAATGGTTATGATATCGATGCATATTTTGAAAAATTCAGACCAGATAAAGATAGTCGCTGTACTTGGACAAGAGATTCATGTGCAAAAGATAATCCTCATATTCACAATGAAAATGTGTAAGCATAATATTATTTATAATTTAGTGCACTTTTACAGTTTTTGAATTTTTAGAAATAATAAAAATGAAATTTTACCAAACATATTGCACGCCATTGGCAATACACCTTTGGTGAAGTTGAATCGAATACCTCAAGCAGAGGGCATTGAATGCGAGATTTGTAAGTATTTATAAATATAACATGTCACTTACATAATTTTTTTTTTATTAATAATTGTGTTTAGTGGCAAAATGTGAATTTTTGAATCCTGGTGGTAGTACTAAGGATAGAATTGGATGGAAAATGGTTGAAGATGCTGAACGTCAAGGATTGCTAAAACCTGGAATTACAATAATTGAACCATCATCAGGAAATACCGGTATTTGATTATTTAGTATTTTTAATTTTATTTTATCTGCGTATGCACTTACTGATATTTTATTATAGGAATTGGATTAGCCATGGCTGCTTCGGTTAAGGGATATGGTTGCATGGTAGTAATGCCAATGAAAATGTCTCGTGAGAAAGTAGATGCTCTACGATTGCTAGGTGCAAAAATTATACGTACACCTACAACAGCTGCTTTTAATGAATTGGATGGTTTGATACGTGTAGCACATAAGTTACATTTGGAAGATCCAGAAAATACCATAATACTTGATCAGGTAAGGCAATTTGTCAAGTTTGTTGATAACCAACTAATGGCTGTTTTTGTTTTTAGTATCGTAACAAATATAATCCACTGGCACATTTTGATGGGACTGGCCAAGAAATATTGGAACAAACAAATTATAAAGTAGATGCAGTAGTGGCTGGTACTGGTACAGGTGGCACAATCACAGGCATTGGCAGGAAGTTGAAACAAGAACTTGGAGATAAATGTCGCATAATAGCAGCTGATCCTTATGGTAGCATCTTATCACTGCCTGAAAGTCTTAACGAAACAGATATACAGCTGTATGATGTAGAAGGCATTGGTTATGATTTTGTGCCAACAGTATTGGGTAAACATTATTAGCTATTAAATAATGACTTATATATTATTAGATTAGCATAGGCATGCCACAAATTGTTTCCCTGTAAATTCCAGTATTTTATACATTTTATAAATAGCTCAATATCTCTACAAAAATAACTTTTCTATAACTCTTAAATGTTGTATTAAATATGTTTCATAAATAATTCTCCTCAAAAGGACATGCATCATAATTTTCTTTTCTAGTTTTTTTTATATAATTAAAAACAAAAGTGTACATGTAAAATGTAAAAATATAGTTTTAACTTTTAATTAGGCATTATAATTCATAACTTTAAAAATTTCTAAGCGTTGGTCGAATGGTTATAGACTCTTGAACACAACAATAACATATTCAGGATTTACCTGCGATGCTAATTCATGCTCTATAAGAATCATCATCATTACAACCATTCTCTCTTGTAACATACATATTTTAAATTTCGTTTTCACCAAATTTAGTTTGGATTTAGCTCTTTCATTGTTACTGATAATATCCCGTGTCCCACATCAGCGTGTAATTCATGCTAACAAGTGTGAACAATTGTATACCATACATGTAGTTGTAGGGGTACACCGGACTTGTGTTCGCCGCAGGTAGTCAAATCTCTATAATATACTTAAACGAATAAACAATCATAAATAATTTATGGCCTCTTTCGACTAGCAGCTACTGCTACAAACTAAAAATCTAAGGATTTGAACATAAAAAATAACTGTGTGGGTCAGTTTATACAATAGAAGGGAATACTTAAATAAAATAATAAAATCGAATTTGACTTGATTGAACTGGATGGTATTCCACTGTCGACTGTCGAATAATGCTAACATTCAATAGCAGAACGATAATAATTTAGAAAAACAATGCCTAGGTAACCAAGAAACATATTATAAAAAAATTTAAATATACAATTATTTTTCAATCAAATAGACAACTCTAGTTCTAACAATAAGACGTCACAATGATTTCCTCGATTTGCATTGTGAAAAAAATATTCTAATTTTTCACAACATGTACGAGCGATTGACCAAGGCTCATTTTTATAATTGTATTTATTTGCTTAAAAATGTGCAAAATTGTGTTAAATATGTTAAACACAAATGGTCCGCTGTTGCCTATGAATTATTTTAGTACTTCAATAATTATAAATCCTGAAATTTCTGAATAATATGTTTTATATTTTTATCAAAATATTCTTAAAGAAGTATCGTTTAAAAGAAGGAGTGATTTTAATCATAAATAAAAGTACTTACAGTAATCACTCACTTATTTTTAACAGTGATGAGTTATGTTACTAAATTAATTTAAACATATCATATTTATTAATTGATTTATATAAGATAGACTAAAGTAAATATTAATTATTACTTATTTATTATTACTAACAATTTATTAAACAGCATTACATTAAAAGATTATAATATTTACCACTCTGTGGAGTCTGAACAGATGTCAGATACAGAATACAGATTGAGTAATGTGTTTCATATTCATAATATAATTTTTTGCCAACAAATAAATTTTTACAATCACCTTATGTACTCTGATGACAATAGTATTTATAGCCATGATATAGGTATATATTATAAACCATGATAAAAGAACATGGTATGATGACATTTACATGATACGCATTCGTGTGACGTAGGCGCCATTCAGTTACGTTATCATCAATAACCGTTATCATTAATTTTTATTAGATATTTTTATTTAGTATGCAATTTTATATTTCCGTATTAAAAATTATAATAGTAACATTTATAACTACAGAAAAATGTAAGGAACATACTACATCTATTGTAATAATTAAATATTAACAAAAAATCTTAAAGGGTATTTAGTTATGTTTTATTTTAGTGATACCTGTATTAAAATTTATAATTTTTATTTTCTTGTTGCCCCAATGAATTTGTTTGAGCCAAATAGTTCTCAGTTGCTCATCTTTTGGGAAAGAATGGATATGCACCGCGGTAAAATACGACTGAGAACGCTCAAAATTTTATTTTTTTCCTACGTTGCCAAGTTTAATCGAATGATAATTTGAGCACCATAATTGGTTGATACCTATTGAAATAATTCAGAAATATATTATGTTTTTACGATAGTTAGAGTCAAGGTACTAAGAATAATTTATATTTTTATGCCCTAGGTTAAGTAAATTTAGGGACTTAGATGATCTGAAAATGTTAGTAATTACTAATGATCTATCAATATAAATAAGTTGTAAAAATGATTGAAGTATAACAAATACTATACCTTCATATAATATTACATACGGTTTATATTTTTCTAAAACCATATTTAAGGACTATTATCCTCAGTATGAATATTTTAATAACTCAGAAACTACTTATTAGAATTTTGAGAAGAGAAAATTTCAAGAGAATTACCCGCAAAATAATATTCATAAAAAAAGGAGATTTTCATTTGAACAATTTAAGTTTATATCGCCACAGGACATTCCTTGAGTAGTACAAAATGATCAGTAATTTGAAAATATTTGTTTTCAGGTATACTTATAAAATCATAATTTGAATAAAAGTATTATTAAAAGGATAAATGGAGGTGGCCATGTTTAAAAAGTTGTTCTGTGTATTACATATTTTTATAATTAATAGATATTATTTTACATCTTGTATTCATATATTTGTATTACATATTATTAGGTGCCCATATATTTGTATAAGGTTATAATTATTAATTGATGACTTTTTTCAAGAATATTTATTTTATGCATACGGGCATGAATCTTTCAATAGCCAAATAAATAATGTGGCAACGTTGCATGTAAATTCGTTTTCAATCGTATTCTTTTTCGGGTATTTTTTGGGTCAGAGGTAAGTTCTTTGTTAATTTTAAGTGTTCTCAATCATTCGGCCAAAAATAGGTATAACGTTCTCATTCTTCAATAGCCATGCACCGAGGTATCCTTTATAATCCCTTTTTTTTGCTACCGGTTGTACAACCATAATTCACTCAAACAGGCATGATGAACTGATGAAGGGATAACTAAGTAACTTGTAATTTAAGTATTAGCTTACACAATAACTTATTCTGTGGTAATTAAGTTAAAAAAACAAAAATATAGATGATAATATTAAGATATTAATATAATAGTATATTATATGATAGCAATTTACTATTTATTTTAGATAAATTATGATAAACTATTTAAAATTAATACATTTTGTCGGGAATTTATTGACCAATCAAAAGAACCGCGATTTGTGTGCGCAGTCTGTCAATTATTTGGAAAAGATGTCATCATACCATGTTCTTTTATCAAGTTATAAACCAAGTTATTTTGAAATTAAATATCTAATATCATCAAAACTCCCAATATTACTGAATTTATTATATTTTATTTAAAAAAAATATAAACCTTATATGTCATAACAGCTAAAATGATTTATAATCAAAACAACTATCAACTAAGGGTTAAGTCAGTTCTTCAGGGATACCATGGAATGTCCGTGTCTATATATATATCCAGTCGCTAATCAGTTAGTTTCATACTATTTTTTTTATTACAGATAGATCAGTTGTAGATGAATGGATTAAGACTGATGATAAACACTCTTTTCCCATGGCTAGAAGATTGGCACGCGAAGAAGGATTGTTGTGTGGTAAATATAATATATATATATAAAAAAAGCCCAATAAATACAGTACTGATGAATTAATAGCATGATTATTTATGTTTAATAGGTGGAAGCAGTGGTTCGGCAATGTATGTTGCTCTTCAAGTAGCCAAGACTATGAAGAAAGGTCAAAGACTAGTCGTTATATTGCCTGACGGTATACGAAATTACATGTCCAAGTTTGTTCAAGACGAATGGATGCGTGAAAAAGGACATGACCTTGTTGAAGATGAGCAGCAATTGTCTACGAAAAATTAATAAGTATATAAGGTACTTTCTTCAACACATAATTTGTATTATTTACTAATAAAACCATACCAGAAAGGATCTGTATCATTTTAGATTTCTTGTAATTAAGTGATACACTGATAAAATAATATACAGTATTTGTAATTTTTATAGTTTTTCTTATTTATAATAATATTTTAACTATTAACAAAATTAATAAATGCAATTTAAAATATAAAATATTGTTACAAAATAAAATTAGAGGTGTATAATTTTATTCATTTTGAAAAAAAATATATATATAATATGGTAAATGTATCATTTGTATTTTTTTTAGTACTATGGTACCCAATACCATTTATATTTTGTTAACATTACAAATATGCTATTACTTTAGTTTATTCATGGTTGAATAAATATTATAAAATAAATTAAGGGATAAGGTTGATCATTACATGCAATGGTAATATCTTTGGAGTTCAGATAAAAAAAAACAATTTATATAATAATTTCTGTAATAGTGTAATACAATTATATGTAATGATATGGCTTTTTTTATGAACATACATAATTTGAGGAAAACCCAAATTATATTAAAATCAAATACTGGTAATTTTTAGGCTAAAGAAAATATTAAACAAATAATTTTAATGTATATTTTAATTTTGATTAATTTTTAATATACTGACCGTACACAAAAATATCTTTTTTTAAGTGAAATACTTGTAATAACTTAAAAATACGAAAAATAAAAACACGAGTCTTTATTCAGATGTTAAAATAGTAAAATTAAGCTATTACCTTCCTCCAGGTGTTAGGAGGGCTCTCGAGATCGTGTATTCGAGAATTAGATCAAATACACAGTACAATATAATTTATGTAAAAAGCACATATAAAGTATTACTGCAATCAATATAAAATATTATATTAAATGCCTTATCTGATTCGCAGTTGTTTGTGAATTATGTTGTAAGAGTTTTAGATTTTAGGTGACACAAAGTAATACTTCAAATATACAAATTGAAATAAAAACGCACTGATTTTGACTTAACATAAGAAGTCCAGTTGTCGCTCGTTGAAATCGGTATTGATATTTAGAGAGGTTGTTACTCAGTGGCTGGTGCCCGTGCACTGATTTAAGAGACAACACGGATATGTCTACCAGAGAGTGGTAGGTGGTTTTGTCAAAGGTTTTTGTACTTCTCCGAACTAGATTTCTCTTCGGCGGCAAAGACCTTTTTGTCGGTGACAATAGTTTTATAAGGGATGCCCGATTTCTATGAACGACAGTCTAACTATTATTTATTATTTTGTAAGATTTTAGTTTATTTATTATAATGATGCGTGAGCATATCATTACATCCACCCTGCACTTTTTTGTGTTGTGCCCTCACAACACCGCTCGTGGGCGAAAGTGAGAGCAGTACAAACATTTAAATAGAAGAGTGAGAAAGTGAAAAGAAAGTTGAAAGTTCGAAAGTTGAAAAGTTTGAATATAATATTTAAACTGGACATTTATATACATATATTTTTATTATACAATCTAAAAGGGGCAATGGAAATAAAAATTAAAGCTTACATATTATATGGGAGAAATTAGGAAGATAGAACTGATACTAAAAGTTTGTTCTACCCTCTTTTCATTGTTGTGTTTCTATTATTGTAAATGATATTATATATTTTATATTTTAAGTTCCCTATCTGGTGTTGTAATGATAGATATACATTTTTTTTTTAAATTTAATAGTTGAGTACAATTTATTGTCATGTTGACATATGACAATAAATATATATTTTGTTCTTATTCTATATATTTTTTTTTCTAAATAATAATTTTTCTTTTACATGGTTCTAACTTTTAATCAATGACATTTTTGGTGTGCTTATCTAATTATACACATTTTCTTGTTAATTCGCTTACAATGTACTTAAAAACAAAAAAATTATGATATCTTAGAAGTTAAATGAGGTTTTTTTTTACATTTTTTGTATTTCCTAGCCTTAACATATTTTATTTTCTTACTTAAACTAGCTTAAATTAGGTTAATTTATTTTTTCTTAGTATTTACTGCTTTAAATTAATTTTATACCTTATACTAACTTAAATTAGGTTAATTGTTATACATCTTTTTTTTTTCTTTATATTTTTTACAATCATTTTTATGCTTTTTCTGACTTAAATAAGGTTAGACAACATTTTACACATTCTTTGTATTTACTTGCTTTAAAATTTTTTTTATATCTTATGCTAACTTAAATTAGACTAATCAATCTACATTTTAAAAAAAAAAATTTTTTTTACATTTATTTATTGTTTACGTGGACTTAAATTAGGTTAGACAAAATTTTACAAATTATTTGTATTTTCTTGCTTTAAAATTTTGTTATACCTTATGCTAACTTAACTTAGGTTAATCATTTTACATTTTTTTTTTTAGGCATTTGCTTGTTTTTACATTTATTTTTGTGCTTATGTTGACTTAAATTTTCTTAAATGTATTTTAGTACTTTGGTAAGTAACTTAAAGTACTAATTTGTATCTATTATTATTATTCTGTAATTCTTATACAAGTTATATAATAGTTCTTATAGTAATTTATATAAGTAGTCTAATAGTTCATCGTTTTTTTTTTTTTGTTTTTATAATATATAGTTTAGATACTTGTCAGACTGAATATTTTTATTGTTTATTGGTTTATTTGACAATTGTTGTGTGATTTGTGATTCATAGAACTTGATGATTTCTGTATTTTTAAGGATGTAGGTTTGTTTGACCTTTTTATTATTTATTTTTTTTGTAGATCCATCAATGAGTGTTTTTTTTTTGTATACAAATTGGTGTGTTGGGGTATTTTAATATTCTTTATTTCTTTTTGTATGATTTTCGAACGAAGTGATTTTTACTTTATTTATTTCAATTTTTGTGTTTTCATCATCGTTTTTTGGTTTCTTTAA
>NC_042493.1:68068017-68068588 GCF_005508785.2 Acyrthosiphon pisum | reverse complement strand
GTGACATATCTTTGTCAATTCGCGTACACAATGACTCTACCTCATTAATGTAGGACACGCTTTGTTCATCTGGTTTCTGTTTGCGTTTTTCAAGCATTATTCGAAGGATTTCAGTTTGGGCCATTGGTTCAAATTCTAGTCTAATTTTTTTTCTAAATCTGACCAATTAATGTTTTCAACGGTGTCCATAATATTATAATAAAATATTAGAGCAGTGCCTTCTAAGAATGCAGAAATATATAGACTTTTTCAGATTCTGACCATCCGTTAATAAGGGCAGATCTTTTATAATTTTTTAAAAAAGAATCCATGTTTTCAGAATTATTTCCCGTGAATTTCCCGGGTTTAAAGTAAGGTTTTTTAGTGTCTCCCATATTTAATTATTTGTATTACTTAAGAAAAAAGAAAAAGAAGTTTTTATAATAAATATTGCACCATTATTTAATTGTAATATTTTTGTTAAATTAATTTAATAGATTTAATTAATATATTTTTTAGTAAATAAGTTTTTCATTTTTTTTATTTTTATAAGGTATATACAATCTGTTCCTTTAGGGACAATAAGAATATG
>NC_042493.1:68037247-68067917 GCF_005508785.2 Acyrthosiphon pisum | reverse complement strand
TGTAACCTACTGTACAGCAGAGCGAAATCCACTTAGCCTCCTTTTTAGTTTTGTTTTCTGTAAATATTGATATTAAAAACATTTTTTAAGGGTCAATAAGTTTGAAAAGTGTATACAAGGTTTTTAAGTTTTTATAAAAGCAGTCCAATAACAAAAAGATACATTAGCACAATTTTTTTTGTAAACATTTTAAGTTCATATTTTGACAAAATTCATCAAAATCTCGAAAATTTTCAATTAAGATAAAGATTGAAAATTTAAAACAAGTTTACTCATAACTCATAAATACTTCTTAATGTAACCATAAAATCTAAAAATTATACAAGCACGGTATTTTTATATACGATATTATATACTTTAAGTTCAAATTAAGTGGCACGATGAAATAAGCCCACCAGCAGCTGCCAGCTGTATGTAAGTTGGCTATTGCCTGTTGGCATTGGTATGTGATAGTAACGTATGGTGTCATATTTTTTTAATTTAAAAAACTGTGTTAAAAAACTTGAACATTTTTAATACAAGGTTCCTCAATAGCAATTAAAAAATAATAGGGTAACAGCACCATTAAGTTAATAGAGCCAGACGCCAGTGAATGAACCATACATAACTTTTTTTTAGATACCTAGTAAGAATGTTCGTAGATTCTAATTTTTCAAATAAATAATACACATTTCATAAAATTGTAACAATTGAATAACTGACCACTGTAATATAACTATATTATGTTTAGACTTTAGAGTGATTATAATTCTTCATAAAAACAAGTAGGTACGTTGTTCATTCTGGGGCTTATTTGATTCTTTATTCTATCAGAATTATTATTAATATTTTATTTTTTTAATTCGTTATTTTAGTACAGACGGTGCTCAAGCACTAAATCTATAAAAAGAAATGTGTAAACCAGTAAATGAACAGCTGGTGTTTATTCATTGGATTTCATTAAAGTTCCGTGTTACCTATTATGCAATATATTTCCATCCAGTAAATAAACACTAATTTTATTTGGGAAAGTTTGCATTATCCTTATTTTATGTTTCGATTATAAAGATAGACATATTATTATCAAATGTTTGTATTTCCACTTTCTACAACATATAATTTTCTTTAGTATAAAAGTTTAATTTTTTTTAGATGTTTGAAGTTCAAATTGGGTTGATAACTGATATTAGATAATATTTTAAGCAATGTATAACAATTTTAATTATTTTGTTGTAAAAAATATTGTGGGGAATCGTGGGGACTTGAAACTTTTACGTATAATATTAGATTTCTCATACACATTCCACAATTACATTTTCAAAACATTTAGATTAATTTTAAGCTATAGGTATAAGATATTAATTTATTATACCACCAACTTATTCACACCGTTCTATGGTAAGGCTAGGTATTGACTCAAAAGTTAATAATAATAATAATAATAATAATCAATTGTATAAATATAATATAAATATATATATATATATTACATATACATTATAGTATTATACGGTATAATAAATAATTTATACCTACAAGTTACAACCTACTAATAATTACATGTTTTATACATTCTTTCATTATTTTATAATAATTAAATATTAATGATAGAGTAAATGCAATGTTTTCGGGAAAAATTAATTCAACTAACCGTACGGTTATACGTATTACACTAGGAAATAGTAAAAAAAAAATCACTACAATAAATACTACTTGGTAGTCAATAATAAAGGCTTACAGAACGGCTTCACTCAAAATTACCTTTCGGCTTTCGTATACAATGATTTATCATTGAATCAAATTTAACACATACATTTCACTTACAGTGACTTACTCAAAATTCAATAACGAGGTACACCTACTGTACCTATCTACTTCAGAGCTACACTAACTAGTCACTTTTATCCTTTTTTTAAATTTTGTAAATACCTACGAAATGTAAATTATAGATATGTCTATACGTATTAGAATTCTGCTTTGGAATTTGGAGTCAAGTCAATACCTAAATCATAAAATATGTGTCTCACATTCTAATCTATCTGAAGTCTGTTATCTAAAAACAATATTTATTTATGTGGGCCGATAAACGTCATTCATCACTCATCAGAGTATCAGACATTTTTAAACTAATATATTGCTTCTCGCGGTATGTAGACTATAATATAATTCACATTTAGATTAGAAAATATGTAGAATAGTAGATAACATTATAGCCACTGCAGCCTTTATAGTATTATAAGACGCAATTGCAGTAGTAATTGAGAAATGGAATATCAATCACGATTGTAGAATATATTATTTACTATACATTTTAATCGAGATTATTGCATTTAGGTATAGGTATTAGGTACCCTAATATAATATAACATTAGGTTATAACCCTCAGATTTAAAAAATATTATTTAACTACAATAAGTTTATTTATAATTTTATAATAATGATAATTTTTTTCTTTGATATAAATGAAAACGAGTCGGTAAGTTAGGCGCAGAGCTTGTAAACGTTATAATACGCCGTTATGATTATTATGTTATATTTGACAAAAAAACAATTGAAATTTGTAAACGTTATTTTAACGGAAAGCGATAATAAAAATAATTAAATATCGCAAAACAAAACATAACGATTGACAAAATATATTATATATCATTAAACAATTAAACCTAACGCAAACGTAATTTATAGAATATCATTAAATTAAAAATAAGGCATAACGTAATTTATAGAATATCATTGACCGAAAAATATATAACGGAGAACGAAATATTTTAAAATCTATTTATTTATAAGGTCTAGTGGTTTCGTAGAAACATTTATTTCACGCAAACAATTTAAGAATTGGTTATGTTATATTCTGTATCCGGGAATAACTACCCACATTAGTTATTATTTTTAAATTTAATATAGGTATTATAACACCATTTTAAATAATGATGAACGCAAAATTTGTACAACGTTTTAGTTCAAAATAACGATAAACGCAAAACTTGGATAACGTTTTAACAAGGTGTACTGATACACGTCCTTGCGTTTTGATTCTGTATAACGATAAACGCTTAAGTTGAAAAACATTAATTTAGTTCTAAATAACGATAAACTCAAAAATTGTGTAACATTTTAATTGTAAATAACATAAAACATAATTTTTTTTTCAAATGCAATCTTAGGCAGGTAGATAATACAAAGTTATTTAATATTTTTATCATTATAGAAATGATTGAATAAATGGTAATTCATAAAATAATTTAAGATATTATCTAGGTAGGTATTAGTTAATATTAATGTGAGTACTAAGTTTGATGTAAGTACTCAAAATGTTTAATAAAAAATAGATGTTGAAATCCAAAAAATGATCAGTATTCACTTTTATCATTATAAATGTCCATTCAACTATCAATATATTGTGATTATTTGTGTTGCAAGAGCGTTTATTGATTAACAATTTCAATAAAAAATCCGTAAAATATAGAGAGGCTCTTATTATATTGTACTTTAAAAGAGCATCAATGATCAATAGTTTATGTAATCGTGATGCAAATGCACTATGCACACTTTCGCACCACACGATAAAAAATTCTACGCAATTTAGTACCTTTTTTTCGTTTTGAACCGACGAACCGCAGTCCGCGGTAAAAGCTTTCACCTTACTTTCGCTATATAGTACCTATACCTATACAATACTATAATATATTTAGCATAAATTAACTTTAGCTACCCAGCATTTTTATTTGAATTTTTTTTAAGTTAAAAACGATGGTGCAAAAAAAAAAATGTTCGGAAATCATTTTATCATTATTTTATTTAAGCTTTCAAAGTTTGCGATTTTACGTTTACATGTTTATGCACAACACTGTACTTTACTATCACGCGCAGCGCCTATAACGAATTTTGATTTTTTTTGCACCATCGTTCATAACTCGTTTAATTAATACGTGTTTGAAAAAAAAAATTCCAAAAAAATGCTAATTAGCTAAAGTGAATTTGTTCCAAATATAAATTTTATTTTGTTTGTAATAATATATTATAATGTAATTACTTAGATACATAGTTTTTTTGTGTACGGTTTACAAAATAAACTCTAATTTTCTTGTACCTATATATTATATTATGTTATAAATGCTCTGGGGGATCTTTCCCTCTCACCCCTTTTAATATTACGCCCCTGCCTACTATGGGTACATAAATGTAATGAGCCCAATATACAAGAAAATATGTCGTTAATCGACTCGGTCAACGAGACGGCATCATAATATATACCACACCCCGAGAACTATCGAGTACATAAAAAAAATAAAACCTATTATTAGGTACACTATCTTTTAATTATTCGTAGTGTACAGATGCATTTTTTTTTATGCGACTTGGCGTGTGGTATATTATTATAATAATAGTGCAGCGCACCATAAATATAGCCATATAGGGATTGTGGCCACGGCACCGGCATATGCGCATTACCAATGGTGGTGTGGAGTGTGGACGGACCCACCACTTGTGCCCAGAAAGTTCTGGAGCGTTTCAAACGTTGTGTGCGTGTCCGAACGAAACTTTCTCGACGCTCTGCACCAGTGCGAACGGACGCGCGCGCTATTATTCGTGCGTTTCGTACTTTCGCACAACGTAATAAATAATATGTTTTAAGCGTATAAAAATATAATATTATAATACGCGCACTATAATATTGTACAGGCACTCGATTAATGATATCGATTAATACGTGCATGTAGGGTTTTACGTCGTGTGTGTTGCTGTTTGATTATGAGAATAACAGGTTTTTATTTTTAAAAATTGTATATATTATTATTACTGTTTTCTCCGTCACGCCGTTGAGCATTGATGAATCATGAATATTATCAATACTTAACGAGGAAAAACAAACTGTTCGGGTTGAACGAGTCCGATGTGCACATTCAGTCGTTCAGACGTCGCCATTATTATAACTATTATTAAGTCAATATAGTAATAGTCGGTTACGTCGTTTTGTGGATTCAATACCGGACGACGTGTTGCGGTGGCGCCTGGCTAGCAGACTCGAAAACAATCGATTTTCACGACAGTGTCGTAGTACGTTTTTCGTGCGCGTGTCGTTACCAAGCTTTTACGTAAATCGTATCGTCGACCGCGGCTCTTTTCCTTTCCAGTCGAATACCACCAGCGGCACCACGCTGACACGGCACCTGCGTCTCCCCTCGGACCACCTGCCTGCCAATCAGTCGTCCAGTCGTGTGTATAATATATTATTATTGTAGTGAAGACGTAAAAAGTGTTATCACGGGATCGCAATGGCAGCTGCTTGATGCCGCTGTAACAATAACAATGGATTGATGATAACGTTTTTTTTTTTTTTACGTTTATAATTTTATAATTCATTGCTTACGATAATAGAAACAAAAGACCTAACGGAATAAAAATCTCCGTCGCTACTAGCTAGTTGTCGGGGATCGATCGTTTGGAACCTTTGTTAGTTTTGATTTCTTATGCTAATTCACAAAAAGCAGCCGCCGTCGAGGCGGTTGATTTATGACTACAAACCTTGCAAATCGAATAATTTCGATACGTGCAATAATTTATTTTCGTAACGATGCATTGATTCTACTGGCCGTGTGGACTTCAGAAAAATGGTCACTGTCAATAGCAACAACAACAGCAGCAGCACCAGCAATTCAACACAATTAGTTGAAACAGTGTCAATCGATTATGACGACTTCAATGATGCCTTTTTGACCTGCGCAACTTGTCTGTGTGAGAATTTGTATACTTTGTTGTTTTGTTGTAAAAAAATATGTTATAAAATAAAAAAATTTTTATACTTTGTCATTTTAAATATTATTATAGGCGTATACGATGGAGTTGAACGTGCACCGAAACTCTTACCGTGCTCACATACAGTGTGTGTTCACTGTTTGACAAGGATTGCAGCAGCTGCTAACAATCGACGCACAACACAAGACTTGAACAATGGCCGAGGCAGTGGTAGTAATACTATACAATCTCAACAACAACAGGAATCTCAGACTGCTCAACAACAGCGGCAAACCTTTAGGTGTCCAATATGCAGGGAACTTATAGTCGTTCCTCAAAATGGTGGGGTCACAGCCCTCCCTCCATCATTTCTAGTCAATCAACTACTCGATTTGATATCTACTCATAGACGACGCACCTTAATACCAACATGTTGTGGGGGTGGTGTATTATCTTCACACATTAATCAGGTACTACAAATTTAAATTAAAGCCCAAAATTATATGCATATATTAATTATTATATGTCAAATATGAATATGCAAAAAAAAAAATTTTAAAGATGGTAACCATTCTGCTGTACATTAGGCGTTAAGCAGATATGCAATATTTTATCTAGATAATTATTCGAATAAATAGGTATGTATTCGAATAAAAAATTATTATTAAAATCTTTTTTTTATAATTATTTGTTTAAGAATTGATTTAAATAATTTAAAAACATTATTATTCGAATCATTCATTCTCAAACACAATACTAGAGTTCAAAATTTTATCTAGATAATTATTTAAATAAATATGTATTTAAATGATTTTTTTACAATTTTTTAAATACCTAATAACATTTTCAAATTATTCGAATACATTTTTATTTGAATAATTGTGAAAAAATCATCCAAATAATAATTTATTCAAATAAAATGTTATCTAAAAAATCATCTTAATAAAATTTAATTTGAAAAACGCTCTGCTCTGGTGTCAAGTGTACCTCGTCACTGTAATTTACATGTTAAAATTGAATTCAATGGTAAATGATTGCATACAAAAAACAATAATAATAGAAGACATTCTGTCAATTTGTATTTCTAAGTATATTTTATGTTTGGTATATTTATATTGCTAATAAAGTATTTTATTTTACTACCTATGAGTAGCATAGTCGGTTGAATTAATTTTTACCAAAGACACTACATTTAAAAATATCATTGTTGTGTATATGAAATATAATGGGCTATCTAGTGATATGCGCTGTACCGGAAACATTGCAAGGATGTGCAGTATGTGTACAGTTTTTGGTATTTAAATAATATTATTTTTGAAGTGGAAAATGTAAAAGTGGGTTTAATGACAAATTAAATAATATTTAAAGTTATTATAAACAGGTTGTTATAATATTATCAACAGTTTTTTGCGGTCTTCTCGTTATTTATCACTTATTATTTAAAATGTATGCTTTTAAATGTTGTTTTTTAAAAAAACTATTAATAATTAGAATAAAATTATTAAAATATTTTTGCCATGTCCCTAAAAAAGATGTAGAATTTGACACACAAATTTCACCATGGTTCAATAAGATACCTGTAATAGCTGTTTATTATTTTTATAAATAATAAATAATTTATATTAATAAAAATAATAAATGCTATTATTATATGATATTCATAGAGTAATATAGAGAAGACTATTAAGAGTTGCACCACACATATTTTTGTACAATTTTTAGCCTTAGAGTTCTCTACAAACTTTCTATCCTTAGAGTATGTTTATTAAATACTATTATTGTAAACAAGTGGTACAGCGCATACAACATTTGTCCCGTGACCGCTAGTAAATCTAAATCTGCGATAGAGCACAGAATATATGATAGCCATATAATAATCAATAATATACGTTAAAAGTTTCAAGTACCAACTTATAATATTTTTCAATAACAACAAAATAACTAAAATTGTTATCTATTCTTAAATATCTAATTTCGTCCATACTTGAACTAAAAATGTCTTTTAAAAATTTGTGTTAATATATTTTTAGATGTTTTGGTAACAGTTTGAACTACTTATGAGGAACCTTGTACTACATTTTCAATATAATACAAGCTATTTGCATCTATTAAAATTTAACATATACATTTTTAACTACATATAATTTGCAAATTTTATTGATTTTGTCAAAATATGAACTTTAAATGCTTATAAAAAAAATTGTGACTTTAATATTTTTAAATAACTATAAAAACATCATAAAGAGAATCCTTGTATTTTCAAGTTTTTTGATTTGTTGAAAATATAGAAATGTATGAAATAAGTAAATACGTATTACTTATAGAATTACCAACCAAAAGATTTATTTGAAGGAAAGTATATTTTGTGTCTACTAGAAGTAGTTTTAAGATAGAATAAGAATTTATTTCTAGTATTGAATGATCAGAGTTTAAAATTCAAACATTCAATAATTTCAAACAATTAATCTGATTATGGAGTTATTTAAATACAAATTTAAAATTAATTAATTCAAATTTTGTATTAAACGAAATAATCTGGACGTGAGTTATATACGTAGTATATTTTAATTTTAACGTGAGTTATGAGTATTTTAAAATTGTAAATTTTTTATACATCTTAAAATACTTGTAACTAAAAAGCATATGAGGTTACCTAGATAATAATCTTATCTTTAGATTTTATAAGAGGTAAATTCACTCTAATTTTTAAATTAACGGAGCTACACGTGTTCTGCTGAGCGTACAATTTTCTATGTTACGCACTTGTAAGACGGAGACAACACATGCAGGTATCACGTCCTCTTAAGAAACTGCTTACATAGTCATATCGTTAATGGTCGTTAATAATCGAATTTACAGTATATTTAAAAATCTTAAATTGTTATTACCTATTTTTAAGTTTGTTAATTTATTTCTCATTAAATGTGTATATTAAGTATATTATATATTTATGAACTAATATGCAATATATATGAAAATAAACAAAATAAAATTTGGCATGATATGAAACGTTGACATTTTAAACAGTTATGCAAACTTCATAACTACACAATATAAATAAACACCACTTATATAATTCCGGGCTGGTCTACTTATAACTTATAATATCAGAACCAGAAATATTATTAATGTATTGTTTTATTTTTTCCATATTTACTAGGAATTGCTGTATTGTGAAACATGTGATCAAGTATTTTGCTCGGTTTGTACTAAACACGAGACAGCAATAGGCGGAGGCACCCTTATTTCATCTAAATCTCCACCATTGGTTCATACAATCATACCAGTATCTGTAGCTATGAAACGTACATCTGAAATAATGTTGTATAAAGCTAATGAATGTGTTTCAAAAGTATGTGTCCCTGATATTTATGTGTTATACAAATGTTGGTGGTATACATATTAATTTAAATGAATTGTAATTCATTTAAATTATAGTTGAACTGTTCGAGGGATGGAGTATGTGCTGAACTAGAACGTTTAGATACTGCTCGTAATGAATGTTTATCTACTTTGGATGATACATTTAGTGATCTGATGAACATTATAGAAGTCCGTAAACAACAATTGCAACAACAAATACATAAGGCATGTGATGCAAAAAATAGAATTTTGAGTCAACAACTCTCAGCTATTGATACTGAAAAAACTAAAGTATGTATAAAACCAATGTAATTATTGATATTACATAGCATTGGTTGTGTTGTCGTCCATTAGTCATTATAATATGTTAATAACATTATTTCATTTATGTCTAGGTTATGGATGAATGTGGCAATGTCAATCAATTATTGGACGTACAATCCATTAATCAACGGATACAAATTTTAAATGATCGTTTGCAAAAACCTACAGGCGGTATTGAAGAACCACGTGAAAATGCTTTTATTGCCTTGGATTTGGATCTAACAGCAATAAAAAATGTTGTAAATAATGCTATTGGACAAATGGGTTGTGTACGCACTACAACTACTTGTCCTGGTAATTGTACACTGAATGTGGCTGAATCAAATGGTAATGTTGCTTAAATCAAATATCAGCTTAATAACAATTGTCTATAGGTATAAAAAAAATCTTTGTATTTTTAGGAGAAAATTTGTTGATACCTCGCTTAGTTGATACACAGGTTGCTACTTTAACAGCTGTTGACTATGATGGGAATCGACGCAATTTGGGTGGTGATCCAGTAACTATAAAATTAATTGGACCTTTGGATGACACACAACAAGAAATGGGTCCAAACAATTTAGGGAATCAACACCAATATAATAATACCAGTGATGATGGAGTGCGTATTATTGATCATAAAAATGGCCAATACACAATCCGTCTGTGTTTATCTAATTGTGGCAGGTATATTAAAATTGGAATTATAAAGAAAAAACAATTTATTAATTTGACTTTTGTTTTTATGTATTTTAGATATAAACTTCTTGTTTATGTGCTTGGTAGACCTGTAGCATGTAATGGTAATACTGGACATATTGACTTTTCTATAATAAAAAGTATTGACCCTATATGCCAATATAGTAGAGGACCTTCAATGCAACAGCCTGTTGCAATTGCTGTAGATCACAATTCCGCTAGGGTAAGATACCAAAAAATTAAGTAGAATATGATATAACAGGTAATAATATGCATCTCATTAAAATGTTGTATTTATAATTTCTAGGTGTATGTTTTAGATACTGGAAATTGTCGCATAAGAGTGCTTGATACTCACTTAAATTATATATGTGATGTACAAAACATTGAAGCTATGCGAGGTCGTTCTTCAACTGGTATTGGTTTATTGAGTGATGATACATTAGTTACAGTTAATTGGCGTACAAACACAGTGACTCAGTAATAATTCCATAATTCGAAAATATATATCTATTTATTCATGATTACAAAAACTTTTTTAGAATGACTTTAGATGGTGAAACAGTTAAGTCGTGGACACATTCGAGTATGATTGAGCCTATGTGTGTTGCTGTGGACAGAATTTATGACCATGTATTGATAGGGGATTCTTCATGTAACATACATGCATTTAAAGCAGCAACAGGACAACATCTATTTACAGTAAGGATCAAACAAATGTGATGATAAATCAAACACTTATATTTTTCATACATGTTATTGAGTTAATGTATTTTTTTAAACTCTTATCTTCTCTATATATACCATAACAACTAATACCTGTAGTATTTGATTTTTAACCTTTAATATTGTATTTCAAAATTTAAGTACACAATATTTGCTAGAAAATTTTATGGGTGACCCAACAGATTACACATATTTATTATTATAATTTTATTTATAGATAAATAATAAGAAAAGTAATGGGAAATCGGCTGAATGTGTTGGTACTTTTATGGCGATTGGGCCACATTCACAGATAATTGTAATTTCTGGTATAACTACAACTGGATGTCGCTGTTTAGATATATATTCATGCAAAGGCACTTATGAGCGGTCAATTACAGTTATGACAACAACAGATAAATGTAAGTAGCTTATAAAAGTATTAATAATTCTTTCTTTAAATGTTCTTACTTCTAAGTAATACATGTTTTCAATTTTTAATAGCCACACATTTATATAGCTCATTGGCTACTTGTAATAATTTTATACTGGCTACTAGACGCCACTATAACTCATACGTAATTGACTTGATTGATATGGAAACTGAAAAATTAGTGAATACTGTTGATTCCAATGGCTGCAAATTGCGTCGTCCAGCTGGCATGGTAGCATTTTCCGAACTTCAAGATTCTGTTATCGATGATAGTCAACAATGCTCATCGTATTATTTATTGGTGACTGATGTGGCAGCTGATAGCGTAAAAAAATATCAATTTTTTTAACTAGTATTAGTCTACTACTTATTAAACAAAAAAATACTCGTCTACTTAATTATGTATTAAAACTTATTAAGTTATAAGTCTAAAATAATTATATGTGTTGAATATTCTTCTCTCTTCATATTTGTGTACTATGTTTTGTATAGTTAAGTCATTCTGTTTTAAAAAAATATGCCATGTTTTTAAAATTAATAGTTAACATATGTTTAGAGAGGTTAATATTTAATGATCCTATTAAATTTATTCAAAAGCTAAAAGCTCAATTGTATTTAATGTGTCTAATTAAATATTAAGGCTATTATTGAAAAATGTTTATAATGTATGTATAACATTTATTGGTTATGAATTTTGCTGGTTTTATATATTGACCTTTATGTGCAAAGATTTATGCCACATTTTAAAATTATACCAACCATTTCATATAAGTCAGAATGATTGTACTAAATGCTATAAATATGTATTCTGTTGTTCATATTCTAGTCATATGTATTTGTTTTATTCTTTACTATACTATAAGGTAAATAATGTATCCAGAGTTTAAAATACCACTACTTAGTGTAAATATTTATATTAGACTTATTGTGTAATCATGTATGTTTGTATTAAGAAAAAAATCATAAATAATGTGGTTATCTTATAGTTTATTTAATGATGATATTATAACACATCGAATTACTTATCATAACACTAACTTAGAAAAATACACGTTTTAATGTCAAATAAAGAAGAACAACTAAAGAACATTTATAATTTTTTTTTTATTAATATTAATTTACTACCTCATTTACATCAATTATTTCGATTTTAATACTTAACAGTCTTGACACAAGATGAAATAATCGAGGCGGTTAAAATACAAAAAAAACTATCTCATTTTAATAGGGTAAGTATACACACATATACATTTACAGACACACACATATACAATTACAGACACACACATACACATATACAGTTACACGCACATACTAATATGTGGACATTTACAATACTGCTTATACATAGTAAAAATAGTATACAAATATAAATTAAATATTTGTTATAAGGCATGTTATGAGAAAATAAATAGGTATTAACTGTAAGTTATTTTTCAATGGTTAAGAGACCAAATATTTTTTTCAGTATATTCCTTAAAGTTTATTAAGACAAATAATGTTTAATTTTTATAATTATTAAAACCATATGCATTAATGCAATTAGAAGTATGGAAGAACTGGCTTTAAGGAATGTTTTTATAGCCTCCTTTAAAATTATTATGTAAATTCAGTGTACAGTAATAATATCTAGTTTCCTGGTTATGGTACTGAAGACTGAAGCTGCAGCTTTGACTAGATGTATATTGCAATATTATTGTAGTACATGACAATATTTAATTATTATCATTTTTAAGTCAAACACATTTTATAATATACTGTTTGGTTGTACAAACACGAAATATTTGACACATATTATATTCAAATTTTGTTTGTTATTGGTTGTAATAGGTTCTAAATGTGGGTACTTTTTAAAATGACTTTTCCTGCTATTTTTAAAAGACCTAGTATTTTGTTAACAGTCTATCATTGGTAACTTTGACTCTTGATAAAAAAGTTAATTTCATACTTCGACATGCATTATATACTTTATAATTAAGTGATTACACTTAAAGCTTAATTTAAGCTTATATTGTTGTCACCAAAATATAAATTAGTTTTTAAACTTAACCATATTGTACACTAACATTATTTACACATATTAAATAGGTACTAATTATTATTATTATTTCATAAAAAATATTTTATTTCTTCTTAGTATTTGGGATATAGTTATAGTTTTCTTTTAAAACTACTTATGAAAATCCAAACATAATATTAAAAGTTATAAATTAAAATCTATTAATATTATTTAATATTAATTATAATTAGACACTTAAAACAACTAAAAAAATGATGAAAAAAGTTAAACATGTTATTTTTTAAAATGTGTTCTCCCATATTTGGTCTTTTAACCACTAATTATTCTTATGAATCGATGGGTGTTGTGAATGAATAAAGAAAATAATTCTGCCGGTACAGATTTTGCGTAAAAAAAGAAAAGGCAAAAGAGATATGGACATGACCAGATGCTACTTCGTGATTGTCGGAAAAACTGGGTATGTTTCATTATTTTGATACAACGTAAATTTTATAAATTATACAGTGATTAGTAACCACTTGTATTGTTATGAGATTTTGTGCCAGTCATATGGGCCGGACCGCTGCCATTTATAGTGCGAACCGTGTTCTTCAACGCCTGACGTTTATTGCAAAACCAAATGCGTATCACTTCACGTTCGTAGCCCAATCTGTGTGCCAGTCCAGTGATTTCAGATCCTGAAAACGAAAAGGTATTTGTACTAATAACACAATATTCAATATACTATGAACTAAGTAGAAAAAAATAATGTATTTATAATACCTATTTTATTCTATATAGCTTTTTCAAGTTAGGTATATAAAATAATTTTACGAATTTCTTGAAAAAAATTAGGCACTACCACCTACCTAATTAATGTCTGAACACTGAACGTCCTTAAAAAAATGTATATTATTTTAATTTTTACATTGTAAGTCGTATGTGCTATACATTTTAACTGCAATTAAATTTATCCAGGTACTAGATAGGCGTACACCATTTTTGTGTGGACAAATTATATCAGTTATGTTGATAGGTTTTATTTGAGTGTAAGTGCATTATAGGTACCTACCTTAGTACCTATTCGCTATTCTGGTAGGTAAGAGGTACCTATTTCATAATAGGTACACTAGTCCACTATAAAAGACACACTCGAAATAATTAAAAAGTGTATTTTTTTTCTTGGGAAGGTAATGACTGCAGTGTTTAAGCATTAATACATAATGAGATATAATTAAACATGTTCGTGTGATGGTCTTTATATTATAATAATACCTACTATTTTTTTTTAAGTACATGTATACCATTAAATCAGTGTCAAAATTATGGGTATTTAGTATTTTAATTTTTTTAATTGGCTCTAAATATGAATTACAAGTAGATTCCTACCAACCTATTGTTAACAATGGATATTTATATTTCAATTTATAATGATATTAACAAGTAGGTTAACTTATCTTATTAATAAGCAAGCCACAAAATAGTACCTATTAATATTATTATTTTTTTTTTTTATACCTGATGGGTGTGTATTGCGTTCAAAATGACCGTTTAACAATTCTAGGGCGTGTGGTGTAAACGAAGTGCGTCTTTTTCGTTTTTTGCACGACGCTAAGCTGTCACCACCGCCACCACTTGACGATGCAGAAACTCCACCACTCAACAATTCGACAGCTGCTGCTGCAGCAGCCGCTGCGGCGGCTGCGTTATACCTCTGGTGATGTGAGTGACCACCAGTAATGTTTTTGTTGTTGTTATTGTTATTATTGTAATAATACCTAAAAAATATTACCAATTATTCTAACACAAGCAAATAAATTATTTTAAAATTGTAATTTTTATTTGTTTCAAAATTATTATCAACAAAATAATTGTATTGCTAAATATATTTTCTTCTTCTGACATATAAGGGACCTTTAAGTCCACCGCCGTAAAAATCCAAATTATCCATCCAAATCTAATTGTTTAGCTGCTTTAGAAGCATTTTCTATTCTAAATATTAATATACCCCTAAGGTCTTGCTTTACTCCGTCCATCTATCGTTGTTTAGGTCTGCTTCTTGGTCGTTTTGAATCTAGTTTCCATCCTATTATTTCCCCTAAGTATTACTTCCGATGTCAATATAGGTACGTGCCCGGGCTATCTTAAACTGCTGTTCATCATAATACCTACTATGCCAGGTTTTCTATACAGTTATTTGAATTGTTTAATATTCCAAAATTCTAAATCTTTTTTTCATCATTCTTTGTAGGTACTTACCATAATAAGTATGATTTTCTCAAAATCTTCCATCGACCAATCTCAGGTTAAATTGATTTATTAACAGGTTCATCCGTTCATTGATAAAAGGTTTTATTGTGTTCAGTAGAAGAATATTTAGTGTTAACTTTATACGATGTATTTAATAGAGATATTATTCTATGATTCTTACAATCCATCACATTATCTCCTATTTCGTAGACCAGGCGTAGAATGTACGCCATGTTTCTGGGATTTCGTCTAGCTATTGTGTTATTAATTAGCTTTTTATTTTCATTTTTCAGACTATTTTGGACATAGACTTTCCGTTTTTAAGCGTTTCTATTTTTATTTCTACTCTTCCGTTCGATGGTTTATCTATTAGTTGTTACACAATGGAGGTGTGGACCTCAATACCATTGTTAATCTCAAACCTGGTAAATTTAACAGTGTAGGTATCAATATGTCTTTGTAATCATTTGGTATTTTTGTACCCTGTTCTGAGTCTTATTTTCTCGCCATGGTTGATTTTTGCATACATTTGAATTTTTCTTGATTGGTTTTTCCAATTTCCAAAGACATTTTTTAATTCTATTTATATTACTAAATATAGTACAATTACCTACTGAAAGATAATTTATCGCTTACCTCTCCTCCATCATCCATTTCTCCAATACGGCTGGGTTCACTACGCCCATCATGTTATTTGTTTTGATGTTATTATTATTGTTATTGTATACATTATTTGGTTTTTTAGCGGGGTTGCCACTTTCCAGATTCTCAAATCTAAACAACACACATACACATACATATTATTTAATATGTATTAATGATGAATTCACGTTATTTATATGACTAAAAAAACATCCTACCTACTCGAATATTAAAAGTTAAATAATTAAATGCAAATATATGATTAAAATAACTAGGTAATAAAACTTTTATAATTAGATATCACTAAATCAGACTGATAGTTGTTATAATTATACCTATTATTTAACATAAAAGATAAATTTATTTTATTTTATTAACAGATATAAAATTAACAATTCTTACATTGGTTGTTGTGCAGCGGCGAGTTGTGAAGCACATAGCATGTGCGTGGCGAGTGCTCTAAAAAGTTATGGATAAAAAACGTTTAACTTTCTTTATTTATAAAATAATATCAGTGTGGGTAAGTTCACATAATAGTAGTCTTTCCTTACGTGCAAATAGCGTTTTGCTGATTATATGCAGCCGCTGCTGCAGCAGCTGCTGAGGTCGAGTCCTCATCCTTGGATTGTTTTATGTGGCAGTTGAGTTGTGAAGATGGCGGTGCTAATGACTTTAAAGCATTTATGTTGGCGGAAGACGTTGGAGGCACAGGAGATATAACATGGGAAGGTTGATGTGGCTGTTGTTTATCTTCTGAAAATATGGCCATGCCGATTATGAAAATAAGTATTTAAATAATAATAATGCATAATAGTTATATGAATCGTAAGTGTTTTCGTTTTGCTATAGAAAATACTTTAATTAGTTACTTACAATGCAGTGATATACTGGCATTGTTGTCCGGTGCACTACTATGTACTCAAATTAAATATTAAGTATTTTATAATTTTCCTGGGAAATAATAGATTTTTGAGAAACTTTATAAATGTATTTTTTGTTAACAAAAAATTCATAATATAATATCCATAATACTTTATTTATAATTTGAAATACATATTTGATAAGTGCAATATTTTTTTTTTAATTAAACACAAAAAACTATCAAACATCCAATATATTTTGCATATTTTAACCCCTTTGTGGCACGTGAAGAGGTTGAGTAATCATGACAAAATTTAGCTAAAATTACCTTCTTATAGTAGTGAACAAAATGGAAGGGTAAGAAATCAAATATATATACATTTGTTTCCCTACATGTATAGGCATAGTGGTTCTAAACATTGTATGGAGGTACTTGGTACGAATCGATACTATTATTATAGTCTTCGGGTGGACAATTTTTAGAATTTTATAATTACCTACTTATTTAATGAGTATTTATTAAAATGGTAATAGGTATATTTAGGTTTTTCAAAAAATTATGAAAAACGTAGGTTAGGTTGCAAAGTTGGTAAAAGAAGGATTTCAGTTAGTTTGTTAGCTTATTGTTGTTCTTCAGTATTATGTGTTGTAGATTCTGAGCAGAGCGATGAATGTATTGATTTTAAAATATGTGTGTGTGTTTTTTTTTGTGTCTGTGTACACAATACGTTATCGGAATAGTGCTTTGATTTTAAACTTCAATATATTTTCCGGTGGGAAAGTGAATCTAGTTGGTGCATTGGGGAGGTCAAAATTTAAAATTTCTAGTAGCTTTCAAAAGCACCCGGAAAAACAAAAAATGTTTTCAGAAAAATCAATTTTGATTTATGGTGTAGGTAACTCTTAAATACATGCAATTTTCACTGAATGTTTATATTATCAATTTCTATTTACCATAACATTTTCGAAATATTGCAACTCTTTTTGAGCTATTTATAGAGGCATAAGACAATTTAGAGTTTTATTAGTTATACAACGTTCCTCATACATTTTTTATGTTCAACATACAAAATAATTTTACCGGAAAGTTAAATAAAATTTGATGAGCCTTTGAAGTTAGACATTAGATATTCACACGTAAACTAACAAATTTTCATCCAACGATTTTCTTATATTGTTGTTATTCAATAACTTATAATCAAAGATACTTATAAATTTACGTCAAATGTTTATTTTGTCATTTCCTATATTTGATAAAAATTTCAAAATATTTTTACCAGTTTATCAATTTTAAATTTTTTTAGTTTTTTTTTTCTATAAAAATCAATCAAATTTAATTCGTTTAGTAAATAAGTTTAAAAATGTAATACAAGGTTCCTGATATATTATTACTACAGCAGTTGAAAATTATTAAAAATACAGACACATTTTCTTAAAAAGTTTTTTTAAGTTCAAATGTTGACGAAATTTATAAATTGAAAATTTGCAAATTATTCAGTAGATAGTTAAAAATTTATAAAATGGTTAACATTTATAGCTAAGGATTAAAAATTCAAAACAAGGTTTCAAGTAAGTAGTTAATTCTGTAACCAAAAAATCTAAAAAATGTATACCCAGTTTTTTTTTATAGTTATTTTAGGTTTAAATTTGGACGAAATTAAATATTAAATAACCAAGATTAACGATTTTAGGGATTCTGTTGTAATTTAAAAATATTATTCGTGGGTACTTGAAACTTCAAAAGTTTATTATTGTATACAAATATTGAAAAATTATGATACTATGTAAATAATATTAATTTAAACTACCGGCTACCGTATTAATAATAACAATATACATGTAATATAAAATATCCTAGGCTGACAAACCGTCTCCACTCAGAATCGTTTTTTGGATACAATGATATTATATCATTGAATTCAAATTTAATGCCATCCATTACTGTGGCCCACTGACCACTTGTAATCTACTGTACAACAGAGTGACATCCACTAACCCGCTTTATATAATATATATATACATTTAATATATTATGCCATTTTTACTCTAAACACAAATTTTAAAATCCATTTAATTTTAATATTAATTACAGTTTCTGTGATGTTTCTTTGATGTTAAAGTTAAAGAAATCACTGGATGTGAATTATGTATAATATTGGCCGCATTGGCGTACACATACATTTATAATTACTCACTATTAAGAAATAGTATCAGTAATACTACCATTAATTAATCAAGCATATATGTATATAAATTTAATCAATGAATAATTACTATCATTAAATTTAAAATATAAAATACAAAATCGTTACTTTATTTAAGTAACCTGTGATCTTAACACCACTCATAAGAACAGGGTTACTTAGGAAATAATGTAGGTAGGTACTTTATTATTTTATTACTATTTCAGACTTTGAATAAATATAATATGTTTCTATATCGTGTTTGATTATGTAAGTTTTTAACACATAAGTTTCCAACACCTGTAAAATATCTTTTAAAACTTTATTTATATAAGTCTAACAACTTAGTTATCATGACTGAATAGTGTAGTAGGAATCAACCAACCAACTAGTCCTTAACTAGATACATAAGCTAACCTAACGATCTGTTAGGAGCGCCGGGCAATCCATGCCTCTAAAATTGTTCATAGTTAATGCCTTAATGGTTCTAAGTTCTAACTTACTAGCACAGTACAATAACTGATTTTGGTTTACGAGTGTTTGTTTTTGTCGACTTATCGTATTTAATTATGTTGGTACTTCGTTTGATTATCCATTACAAGCTGTCGATATTAATACTGAATCCTATCCAGTTAAGGAGTAGTTGGCCAATTCTTATTACACTAACCGGGCGTTGTTGGACTGATACAAATATGAAATAAAGTTATCTTAATCTATATTATTTTACTGGTACCTATTCAGAAAATATGACCTGTGTTTAAGACGAACGCAATCGAACAAGATATAAAGAAACCCAGAATTATTCAAAGTCTGAAATAGTTTTGAAATAATACACTAGGTACTTACACTATCACCTGAGTAACCATGTTCTTGAGGTCATTGTTTGAAGATCACAGCAGAGTAGCAGAGTACGAGCTGAACGAGTAACTTGATATTATACATCAATGCAAAATATTATTATGATCAATACAATCTAAATAAATTATTAAAATATAATTTTAAATCGAAGAGTTTTCCGTTACTTATTATTTCTACTCATACCTGGAGTCTAAACTCGACTGACTCGGTGTATGTATAACAGGTACTCTACATTCCCGTATTCTGTTTACCTAAGCGAATTTGCCGAGCCCGATATAAATACGACGAGTCAGTATACCTAACTGGGAAATCGTTACACTGTCTATACATATAGGTATAGTAACATCATATAATTAGTTTGAAATTTCGCATCGTATTATTCATATATCCATGTTCGTTAATCGTTATTACAGGCTTAGTGAAATGTTATAGGTATTAAAATTAAACAATACAAATATTATATCCTATTAAATCCTATTAAATGTAGAAGTTGGTAGGACAATGATATTGGTATGAAAACATATTATTCTTGAAAATTATTTTATTTATTAAATGAACCATGCTGAATGTATAGAGACTGTCTAATATGCTAGTAGACAGTAGTATTTGGTACTAATTGAGTAGGTATTTAAAATTGATAAAGGAAGCGCTAGGTTGATTAATCATAGGACGTTTAATTAAATTGTACGTGTTATTTTTGTGTATTAGTTTATTTACATAATAATATAAGGAAGGCTATATGCTATAATATTATAATTCACGCATTGTTGCAAATTAATTTTTAAGGATTTAATAAAATTATAAAATATAATATAGGAAGTCGGAAAATTATATTTATTTTATATTAAGTATTAACTACCTATATTATATACCTAATATATAGTTTTAATTTTAATCTTATGTAATTTTCAGTTTCTAAGCTCCATATTTCCCCAATAAACATTATAATATATTATGACTGCGTTGTGTTCGTCCGTCTTAACTTTCGTTGCCTTGGTTACAGACATGAAGTGGCGCCGATGTCCATTTTCAAGTTTTGGGGACATAATTGCTCATAATTATGATGTGGCGTATGAATAAATTTGAACATATAGTGGTATATATGTGTTGAAAAGCTGATGACTGGGTATATTTAGGCGGGTTTTAGACTAGTTTTAATTACTATCGGCGCCACTGCTTAGTCACCTATACAATTATTGATTTTATAAAAATATTGTTTTATAATAATAGCTAACTTTTGGCTAGTACACTTTTTAAGGTAGATAATGTATTGTTTAGATTTGTGTGCCGTAAATAATAATAGAAATATATATTTTTGAACATACACATTTTCTTTAGGTTTTATTATATATGGAGGTAGGTTGTTATACTACCTAGTTATTTGTCATTTTAGACTCATAAGTCATAATAATATATAAACTTAAGTAAAGTATCGAAAATCACTATAATGTCCAGTATAATAGAGCAGGTCCTTTATTTATTTTTCAAAGTGCTGTATATTTGGTTAACGTTAAGTTAATTTAAAAGAAAAATCTACTTTTTGAGTAAAATTTACTGTTTCTGATTCGTCCAGATAAATTAATTTGTCTAAGTAAATTAAATGTATAACCTAATTCGGTTTATAATTTCTTTTAAATACTAAAATAGTCAAATAATCGTATACGAATTTCATCGTAATTATGTATAAGAAAATACATTTTATGAATATTATTTGGTGTTATTTATTATATTTTAAAGTTTATCAATTACCAATCATGACTAGGCAATGGCGTGCCAAATGCCACAGTGGGTGGCTAGGGGTTAGCCCTCCCCCATAATTCCTGGACACATCATTATGACTAAGGTTTAAAATATATTCACCAAAGTGCATAAAAAACTGATAAATGCAAAGTTTTTAAAAATTTAACTATTACATTTTTCTAAATTTATTAATTTATGTATTATAACAAAGTTGTTTATAAAAATTAACTTGTTACAATTATAGTTAGCATATCAAAAATTTTTAACACGAAACTTGTTAAGAGGACGCTACATGACCATTTGTTGTCTTCGTCTTACAAGTCAGTAATATATAACAAATTTACGCACAGAAGAATGCGTTTAGCTCCGTTAGTTTAAAAACTAGATCGAATCGACCTATTATGGAACTTGATGGTGTGTACATTATCTGTGTTTGTATGTGGGTTTTTACGATAGTTACATTTTTTAGTAAGTTATGCGTATATAATATAGCCTAAATTAAAAATGCTCATAACTCACTTAAAAACTAAACCATCGTAAAAAACTCACATACAAACACAGATAATGTTCTTACCATCAAGTTTCATAATAGGTCGATTCACTCTAATTTTTAAACTATAACTGAAATAAACGTGATCTGCTGAGCTTAAATTTAATATGTTATGCACTCAGACGAAGACAACAAATGGCGTCCTCTAAAGTTAAAACATATGAAAAACTAGGAATTTGCAGTAAGTTAATCATATGCAGCTGTAAAGTGTGTTTTTCTCATCTGTAATTCATTAGCTATTCTACGCTATTTCAATATTTCATTGGTTAATTTCTTTTTTAAATTCCTTTTTATTCAGATATATTTTAGTTTATTGTTACACAACTATTTAAATACATTTCTATGTTTACCTTCATTTTCCGTTTCATCGCCACCATTATGTTGATCGGTTGTTGTAATTGCTGTTGGCCATACAGTTTGACGTTGAATTACTTCTACACCTCCTCCATTACTACCGTCATTACGCCTGAGTGTAGGAGGTGACATTGGTGTCACAGCAGTAACAATTGAAGCAGCATTATTGGTTGAATAAATGCGACAATCTCCATTTGTGCCCGTTGGTATTTGAACCATAGATGATTCTTTTGAACGTTGAACATTCATCGAATCACTGCTTTCCTCATTCTTGGTGCGAGGTAATAGCTTTTGTTGAGGCTGTTGACAAATGTTGAAAAATGAAATTTTATTGCAAAACATTATTACCTATATAGTTATTAAAGCTTTTAAGTGGAAAAGTGACGCGTATGTTAATCTTTTATATGGATATGGTTTAAGTTGTTTTTAATAATTATGTATAGGTAGGTACTGTGCGTGTGTATAATTGGGCATTTTACCGAGAAAAATAAGTAATGAACCATGATATTTGGGGCTTACTGTTAAAAAGTTGTGTTTTTTGCTATTAAGGTCAGGAGATTGCCATTTTCGTCGTTGAATATTATTATAGTGATCTGCTGTAACTGTGTCATTATTAATCATACTACCATCGTCTGGAAAAAAATTATTTAATAAATAAATAATTCTAGAAATATAAAATTTAATGTCATTAGTTAAATAAAAATAATAGGTACTTACAATTATTATTATCATTATTAACATTGTCGGGGGTACCACTGGCAGTAGTCGTATCATCAGCTGTAGTTTGGTGTTGTTGAAAATAACGATTGAGTGGTAAGGATAATGACGGTTGACAAGTTTGATTGAGCTGTTGTCGGTTAATATTTTTTTGTCGAACACTATTTGTTGAGTGATATAATAACTGTTGCTGTAGTTGTTGCTGATTTGAAGTAGGAGTTGTGATTGCAGAAGATACCATATCATTAATGGGAATAGCCAAAATTGTTTGTGTCATAATACCTTTAATGTAATAAAACATGCGAGTTAAATTATACAATATATACTATTATATTATATACTTGATCAAATATTTACAACAATAACACTAACAATTTTAAATTTTTATTGGTTCTTATTACCTCGAGCTGTTGGTATTAGCAATTGAGCTGCTTGTAAGCATCCCGTAGTAAGTTGACCAGATGTTAACAAAAGTTGAGGTGGTGCTGTGATTTTATCATCCTGATGTTGCTGCTTTTGTTTATTATTAGCCGAGGTAATATTCCAAGGAAATGGAACTTCTGTTGTTGGTATGTTATGACCATTGACCATATTTTCATCTTCATTAATGGAATTACCAATACCGTTTTTTTCTTCGCTATCGTCATCATAGTCTCCTTCGTCGTCTTCACTCTTGTTGCCACCTTCTTCTGATGACCCTAAAATATATAATATACATACATAAATATTAATGAAACGGTTTTCAGTATAAAAATAGAACTCAACAAACCTTGCGAACGGGTTAAGTTCAAAGGCGATTGAGACAAACAATCATCATTACTAGTGTCACTGTTAATATCATTGGCTGTTGCCAAAGGTTCATCAAAATCAGTGTTTACCATAGACGGAGTTTTCTCATTAATCGTTGTATTTTTATTTAGGTTTTTAACTGAACTTGATGACAATATCGGTTCATCTATTGTAATAATTAAACAATTAGTAAAATTGAATAGTATAATAATTAAAATTGTAAGCAATATGTAACGTGGATATATTTAAATAGGTACCTATTTAAGCAAATTGATGCTAAGATAAATAACTAGCGATTTACTAAAATACCTTATCTACCGGATACACTAAACAGATTATGAATTTAAAAAAAATGTTTCATTTTTCTGTACCTATTACCAATTTTTTTATTTACGAAATGTACTACCTTAGTAGTTATGTTATGTTTTTATCTTATTGAGGCGTGTTAAACAAAACATTAAATGCTAGTAGTCTTAGTCTTACTAGTTACTAATGTAATATATATAATACAAATAAAAAGCATTTCTAAAATGCTAAAATATATTAATCGTTTTTTTCGATTTTATAAAAAAAAACACAAACGGTTGTTTCCTTTTGTTAATAATACGATTAAAGTAGACAATATATTATATTCGTAATATATATTTTCTATCGATAGGGTACAGATAAGCCTGATACCTGATAATAAATATAATAAAAAATGTAATGTTTTTCATACCACATCTAAAAATCATGACGAAGTATCATGCCGATTGAAAACGTTTCGTAGAATAGTACATTTGCAAAATAATAATAACTATATATGCCTTGTATTGCTTTAGTTTAATCGATTTATTACTGTTCTGTTAAAGTTTATTATTTTAAACTATAAAGTGTTTTTCAGTATAAAATAACAACAAAATATGAGTGTTCATTGAATTTTAGAATATCTAATCATTTGACATAATAATATTATATATTTTTTAAGTCATTATTTAGTAGATTATAATATTATTATATAGGTACTTGAAGGTCATTATTCATTTTTATTTTTGTGAGGTCACGGTTGCTTTTTCAAAAGTTCTGAACCCTAATAATAATTGCCACAGTAAAGTTTATCATTAAACATTATTTACTTGTAATGTTGTAGGTTTCACTGTCATTATTTTTTTCAGAAAGTGCTGACAACGATAATGTGATTTTATCATCACTATTGGTTGCTAACTGTTGTACAGTATGTCTTATTGCCGGTGTCATACAATCTCCTCCATTACTACAATTGTTATTATTGGCGACTGTAGTAGTCTGTTGATAGCCATCCTATTTAACAAGAAAAAAATATATATACATTTAATACATTTTTATAAATCTAAAAAGTAAAAACCGTAGAGCTTATTAAACCAATGGTTAAAGTATATGTAAGAACAAAATTGCAGTATTATAAAAGTATACTTAAACGCATTGGCACGAACAATTTAAATGTAAAATGTGTATTTTCAGTATGACTTCCACCTTCACTTATTTTTTTAGTTTAACGAATAAGTATAGTGATTTGGCTATAATAGTAGTAACACTGGCCACCTCATACTTAGCGCTGAGTAGCTACAATAAATTGTAATACACGTTGAAAGCTCTTACAATCTATAAACATACTTTCCATATACATGTTTAACCCTTTTATCGTCACCAGGCTGCTTTAATGTCATGCTAATTTACCCTTGCTCGATAATTTATATGTATACAAATAATGTTAATTATAGTCTAGGTATATAATATATAACTAATAGTATTAAATTTTTTTATAAAAATCTTAAGTTTTTGTTTACCACATTTACGAACTGAATTTCTTTAATGCATCCAATTTAAAGCCAATAGTCAATAATATTTTTGAAAATTATGTCATACACCCTTATTAATATGTCAACCTATAGGTAAGACTTCAAAATTAATAAGCAATAAAAAAAAAAATAATAATAAAATCTCTATTATCTAATATAATAAATTAGTAGGTATATTCCAAATTACAGACATTTTATCAAAGTTGAGTTTTTAAAAAGAATAGGTGAGCAGAACATTTTAGGATTTTCTCGTTCGTATTGAAACTTAAAAGTAATTTGTTTTCATTGTTTGAAAATATTCATTTCCATTTTTTAACTAAGGTAGGTCTTTATAAATATTTTAGAGTATGTAGGTACTTCTACCTAATGCCAATAGGAAATTATATCATTGCAATATTCCTGAAGGGTAAGTTAGGTCACATATTCACTCTAATTTTAATTTTAATTGTTTCATTCTATATAACTACCTAACACATAACACATAACACTTATACACTTATAAAGATGCGTCGATGCCATTTATGGTCACTGATGTTAAAAAATCGCAGATAATCAATGATATTAAAAAAGTTATGGTATTTTCAAAATCTAATTTATTTTCTTCAATATAAAAATAATTTATATTTTGATATATTATGTAAGAACTATTGTACAGACGTAGATTTATCTTTTTGCCAATTACAATAGTAGGTAATCAGATTTTTTTCTCTTTCTCACTCATATAAATGAGAAAAACATTTTGAGCTCCCTCTCTAAGAAAAACTTATCTCCGGACAAATTATGACATCCTAGGAAATTACTTCTGCTGTCAATACGTTAATTTTCCACTTTAATTAACATATTAATTAAATCAAGATATTGTAGAAAATAATGTATTCATTAATTAAATATTTTATTGTAGTGGTGATTTAAATAGAAATCGCAATCATGTTTAATAATATTAAAAAAAAAAAAAAACTATAAAGCTTATAAAGTTTATAAGTGCAAATACAAACTTAATAAAAATAAAATTGCAGCTTCACGCCCTTATCAGAAAATAATGAGAATGTTGTTATTTTTAAATAATTAATTGTAAACATAACTATTTCGATAAAAAAACGACTGTAAACTTTGTTAAACATTCAGTAGGTACCAAATATAAAAAAATTCTTATTTCTCGGGTCTTTTAAGTATAAAACTTTTAACAGGAATCATCGTTGGTACGTCGATGTAATACTTGGCGGCGATGCTGCAATATGACAACAATAAAATATGTTTATAATATTTTATTAGGTAGGTCGTAGGTATTATGTAAAATAATACTTTAATTCTAACTAAATTCATTTTTATCAAATATTAATCGAAAATTAGTTGGAAAATTGATTTTAAAATTAAAAAAGGTATACATGATTTAGTTACAGAATTATGAAAATTATAATATAAATAGAAAGTACCCGAGTTTGATATATAAATAAGTACATAGTATTTGTTGAAGTTTTAAATGTTGGAATAGGTTGTTATGACTTATAAAATATATTCACATACGAAATACAGATGAAATAGTTAAAAATAATCAATTATTATGTGCATTCTTAAAGATAACTAAACAACAAGATAGTGCTAGATACTAGATTTATGTTGGCAAAATAATATACTATATTATTAATGTATCTGTAAATATCTATTTGACTATTTGTTTCCATTATTCACATTAATATTAGTTAAATGAACTAGCTATACCTATAAGTATATTGAGTATTTGTGTACTCAGTGTTTAATCCAGGTAAACTCCAGACATTTTCCCGAAATTTCATTCCCTCTCCCTCTCAAATACAACTGTCATCGAAATGTATTTATTAAATGTATAATACTCGTTACGATTACCTACCTAGAACTTATCTAATCGCGTTCAATAACATTTGTTTTGTAATTATTTCTAAATTTAAAATGTCCTAATTGTAATTTGTTATAACTAATCAATAATCAATAATAATATAATTAATAATACTAAAATGTATGCCCGATGACAAAAAAGTGAGCCCTCCTCAGAAACATTGTCTAGATTGAACACTGTGTGTACTTACTATAAATTATAACATTATGTAGACAAATATGTCCCATAGTTATAACTCGATTAATTATTAATTAATAAATACAATAGCACTTTGAACCACTTGGTAGGTACCTACGACCTACCTATGTCATTTGTTTATATTTTATTAATCGTAAATATATTTATATACATATATATAAATATATGTATTAGTATGTGTAATGAACAGTAATAATAGACACTATTATATGATGATAACGATGATGATTATATTAATACTCTATACTCTACAGTCTACGTAGCACAATTTAAAATAATATATTATACATTCAGAGGCAGATCTATAAAGAGATCTAGAATAATACTCTCTCACTTGTTGCCAAAAAAAAAAAAAAAAAACCAATAGTCATAAAACAATATTAAATTTCCTCTATTTGTATTATACTACGTAAATGTACACAATACACATATAAATACAACAGACTATTTAATAATGGTATTTATAAATTCGTGTAGTGCACTAATGTCTAATGCTTGTACCAATATAATTATAAACAAAAGGTGTATAAGTCACCGATTTCAAGCGTAAATAATGTTCAAAATTACTGATTAAACTGAGAAATAGTTGAAAAAAATGTACATAAAAAAAATTATTTTATCATCATAATTTTATTGTTTTCATGTATTTGCGATAATGGGCAAATCGAGGAATGTTATTATCTTACAATAATGTTTAAAAAAAATATTTTTCTGTGACCAGAAGACGATTAACCACTTTAAGTAGCCCATCCATTGATTTAAGATCGAACTATAATTGGTATTTTGAAAGGGTAATTTTCAATGTTGTCACTACCCATTAAGGAATCATTGTTTTTCCTAACGTTGAAGATATGAAACATTTTAGTAAAGCATGTTTATAACTAATCGTTAATCTTGTTTTATGATTTTTTTTTTTTTAAGTATCTATATCCACATGAGTAAGTAAGTTGATATAAATCATGAACGAAAATGTAGGTACCTATTAATTTTGTTGTCTAGTATATTGCATATTTGTACCGATATCGATGTGTAAGACTTAATTCTAAATACGAATACATTTTGTGATATGAATATGCAAATTCTAGATCTAGCAAAAAATACAAAATATGCATTAATTAATAATCAAAACAATCCACGTTTCAGACACACGACCACAGTTGCGTAAATATCCATCGTTATTATTTTTATTATCTTAAACCTCTTTCGTAGTGTTGTTCGTAAGTGCAACAACGAGTTTAAGGCCCGAGATTATTTCTGGATTGCTATTGTGTGTACAATATAATTACAGGTATATACATCACCAAGTTATCTAGGACTGGATCCCGCTCCCGTATATATTATGATTTATAGGTATTATTATATACCTACGACACATGTAATTACAACGATTGTCGGGTTCGTCGCGAATTTTGCATTACACCTAAACTATTATATGACTATAATATAGTATTATAATAACGCACGTTAGATTTGATAACAATATGCTTGACACGAACTATAGAGGCACTCTATCGTGGGCGGGCGCGGGCGTATCGAGGCGCAAAAGGCCTACGCGCTACGGTCACAATTACAATAAATCCCTGACACCGGTAGGAATTTAAAAAACGCAAAGGCTACAATTCGAAAACGGAAACGGGAAAACCCAGTCGATGACGTTGACAACTTCGTTCTGTTTTCGGCTGCTTCATTTTCGTTTTTCAGTGTTGGACTAATTTAATATAACATTTTCTATAAAATTATAATATATAGGTAGGACGGTAGGTACCTATAATAGGTGTTATAAAGTAGGTGTATTTCATTTGTTTATATTTGTTGTTCAAGTGGGTAGGCACAGCCGTTTCGATTTCCAACGCAAAATATTTGATCAAAGTTAAGCGCTTATTATAGTGTTATTAATTTATATCAAACATTCAAATGTATACCTATAATGCATATCGTTTGAAATTGGGGAGATATTTCCTACTCGTAAAGTTACCTAATATATTATATTTATACAGGGATATTATACGTAATAAAATTTCAATCAGAATTGGTAATTGTTTTACATTTTACTAATAAAACGGAGTAAAGTAATTCCATAAATAATTATAATTTTGCGTTTTATTGTACAAAATATGTACATTATAATATGATACAACATACGTGTGGGCATGTGTAATATAACTACCTACCTCCCAAACAGTTAATTTTCTATAAATTATAATACTATATATTTACAATTACATTGTAGGTACCTAACCTGATCTAAATTTTATGAACTTTTGTAGGTATAGGTACCTACACACCGGCTCCCGACAGCCTCCATAAAAACAATAATTAACATGGTTTTGATATCGAGAATTTAGTTTGTTTTTGTTGAATCAAAGGTATAGGTAAATTTTAGATGCAATCAAATAAAACGGTTTATTTTATTAATGATATGCATTAGTCATAATATATTATAGATCAATACATATTCGCCTAGGTAATAATAGTGCAAACATTTAGAAAACAATATCTATACTAGATCATAGTACCGGTATTTCACAATAATTCTGTTTAGTTTTCCGAGTAATCCAATCGCCTATAAACTTTTAATATCCTGGTCTTTGGGTATTTGTTGGTATAATAATCGAAAA
>NC_042493.1:68028191-68036065 GCF_005508785.2 Acyrthosiphon pisum | reverse complement strand
AAAAAATATTTAAAAATATAATTTTTTAAGAAAAACGTTGTTTTATAAGCGACTTGAAAGTATGTAAAAAAATATTTTCTAAAAAACTTACACTTTTTGAAATAATGAATGTTGTTTGATAAAAGAATCACCCGGTATATATATATATATTACTTAGTAATACATGTATATATAGATATATATATATATATATTACTTAGTAATACATGTATTAATAAAAGTAACTTGAGTCTATTGAGCCATTTTAATATCATTGTGTTAAATTAGAATAATTATATATGTTTTTGTTTAAATCTATTATTATACTTATGTGTAAATTGTTCTTTGTCAACTCCGGTAACCACATTCGAGACTTACAGGATGGGACTCAAATAACGAGCTCCCGATGAAGTGAAATACATTACCTAAGGGTAGTTAGAGCTTTTGCCCTTTATCCGGTGGGATAAGAAGATTTAGATATGGGTGGCCTATAATTTAACTTTGTCCAAATTGCACAAATAAGTATTCAGTGACCCCTAAAGTACTAACTACTAGGAGAGGACAGCCTGACTTCTTTAAAATAATCAGCCCATTTCTTATATGTATTTTAAATCTAAATAAATATTTTATTATATCTACGATAACTGAAAATTACATCGCAATCAGTATTTTATTCCAAGCATAATTATCCCAAATTTTTCCTTTAATTATGAATTTTTGTAAAATCTGATTTCGAAATCTTTATGTTTATTTTAAGACCATATTTTCAATAACTTTGATTTTTTTCATACCATTTAAGGAGTGTCCGATGGTAATACAAACTTTATAAAAATGTGTTTCAAATTTTAACTACACATTTTTTTTTTATATTCGTATTATAGTCGGTGTGTAAATTTAATTAAAAAGTTGTTAACATTAACTGTATAAATGTACTATAGTACATTATAATAATATGCTTATAGAAATAATTACTATACAAATTTAACTAATTTCTTTAGCAATTTCAAAATATAATTTTATTAATACTCGTAGTACTTTAGGTATTTGGTAAACTAATAATATTATTTTGTTGTAAATGTAAATACTTTAGGTATATTTTTTACCTATATTATGTATATTATGTTATATTGACTTGATATTTTATTTTAAACAATTTTATTTTGCTGATAATATACGTATTACAATACTATAAAGGTGAAATAATTTTTCTTTATAATCGATACTCTGGATATAAAGCTATACAGAGTGTTCAAATAGTTTAGAAATGGTTATTAGACTAATTAGGACTGATAAACGATAATATGATATAATTAATGAGGTGATTAAATATTTTACCTAATAAATGTGTAGTACTGTTATCTTTTATTGCTATATATTGTAGGTATAAAAATATGCAAACAGTAATTAAAGAGTTTCCAAATTTTTTAAATACCCATTGTATGTATTTTTTTTTATAAAGCAAGATCAATACAATTTTTTTTAATAATAAGTATAAAAACTATACAGTTGTTGTTAATTTTTACATGTGGTATTCTTGAGAAAGAAATCACTCATTACTCATTAGCCACACTTTCATCTGTGTTATTTCATTTTAATAAGTCACAGTACCATTTTCTTTTGAGACGACGGAGATGATTCTCACACATAGTTTCCGCTGCTATAAAATTATACCTATACGCGGCCTTAGGGGGTTTATGAGTGAGAAGTAGTAGCAACGATATAGACGGATGGCTGTGAAAGAAGATGACAACTTTAATTGATGCTTTTTTTTTGTTTATTATTTTTACTTGCATAATAGTGGTTACAGTATTATACTACAATATATGCAGTACTTAAAAACAAGAAGGTTCAAACTAGGCAATATAAATAAGAAAATCGTTATATTTAATAGAACACTATTTTAAATAGGTAACCTATATTACTAAGTCTAAATATCAAGATTATCATCGTATTATTTTAACAGAACCGTTTTAAAAATTTTAAATTTGTGAATATTTTAGGTTTGGTTATAATAGTATCGAATATTTGACTATCGTTTAATAATCTTGTATAATCTAATCACGAGATTGTGATTAAAACTAAAAGGTATTAAAAGGTTGTAAACAGTTATGAAATCACGTTAGGTATACATAATAATATGATGTAAAACTCTAATATTTTTTGTTTTTACTTAATTGGCTGTAGGTACAACCAATCCTTGGTAGCGTAGTTGGTTGTTTTATTCAACAATAATTATTAAAATATTGATATATTATATAGACATAATTTTCTCGAAAGCACATGGAATCAAATGGTTTGAGTACGTGATGAGAAGATCAGACTCGGAGTACCTTAAAGTAGCGGTCAATTGTAAACCCACAGGGAAGAGACCAAGATGACGTCCAAAGAAGTGATGGATAGATAGAATAAAGCAGGGTTTAGAGAAACAAGGGATACCAAATTGGGAAGAAAATGTGCAAAATCGAGAAGAGTGGAAGGAGGTATCGGTGACGGCAAAAACTCTTGAAGAGTTGTGATGCCAGATATAATAAAAAATATAGACATAATATATAGGTAGGTTAGGTTATTATTGTTCTATTTTAGTATTTTACGAATATTATATTACAATATAATATCAATTCTATTTTTTTAATTTCTATATCAAAAATGTTAAATATAAATTATATGTTGTGTATACGTAATTTAATTTAATATTAAAATAAAAATAAAAACACAATATATTAAAATATAGATCATATTATTTGTTATCTATTAGCTATTTTAATATTCGATTAATACTAGTTCTTTCTCAAATGTGAGTTATTATCAAACAGGGAGTGTACATTTTCAAAGTCTAACAAAAAATCATCACCTTATAAAAGTAAATATCGTTTTATAACTTCTACAAACAAAATAATTGACATTGACAATATGAAATTTATATTCATTCTATCAGGGTCTTTTATAAGGCTGTAAAATCGGTAAAATCAGGCATCGTTATTAAAATAACGGCACACTGCACTGCACTTACACGTATTTTAAAATTCTTAAACATTTTTAAATTCTATATTTTAATGACTTCTCGTGAAATTTATCAAATACAGTTATTTTTATCATTTAAATTTTAAACCTAATTTTCAACTAAAATAGCAATCTATTATAATATTATGTACTATTTTAGCACTTTTACCATAGTTATGTATTAAAAAATAATATTTAGACTAAACTTTGACATAAAATATTTATTAAATTACTTCAGGTTCTTTTGGAAATCGTTTTTAAAATATATAGTTGTGCAGTTTTATATGAATTATCAAAAAATAAAAATGTATTAAATATTTTGAAGGTTGGTTGTTATAAACTTAAAAGTTTACTTATCTACAATAATGTTGAAGTTTCTACTTTACGCCTACAACTATATTCACAACAATAAGAATCATTACAATTTTTTAATTATGAAACACTCGTATCTTCTTTTGATCGAATGAAGAATATTTTTTACAACCATTTTATCATTCTTTTGTTATAATAATATAGTGTCGACTATTTTCAGCATTTCAATGTACGTATGTCGTCATCGTTTTCGAAAGTTTTGTGTTCATGTAAAATCATAATAATAAAATAATAATAATAATAATAACGTACGCACTGCGGACAAAAAAAAAAACTCGGGCTAAAAAAATAAATATTATTATATGAGACGAGCTGTAGAGGGCGGCGAATTATAAAAATAATAACACAAATATATGTATATACGTATATATTATATACATATTATATTATATATACGTATACGTATTTGGACGGACGTTTTGCCCCAGTCGGACGGACGTGAGCGGAAAAAAAACAATCGTAATAAATAATGAAATGAAAAAAATATATCAGACCGCCGTGGCGGCGGCCGCTGCCGTTGGAATAATTAATTACATACACACACACACACACACACATACACCCACCCATAGCTTGCGCGCGCGCACACTCACTTACACTCGTCCTCGTTTTTCCCTCTTCTGCTCCTGTTGTCGGTAATTTTTATTATTTTTTTGTCGATTTTTTTTTTTTTTTATAATTCTATTTTGTTTTTTCAACTCGTATTTTTGTTTTGTCCTCCATCATCATCATCATCGTAATTTCTCCCTCCCCTCATCGCGCCGGGAGAGAGGCGATTCTAACCCGGACGGTCACTATATATTATATTATATACAACCTAACCACAAACGTATATAATATAATATATATGATGGTACGCCAGTTACAAAGGGGTCCGTTATTACTGCCATCGCGCAGTAGCGATCACATTCGTAGTAGGTAGGTGCCTATTATGTATGTTAAATCCATAATATATATTATACATATTATAATATATAGGTAGGTACGCATATTAGATATTTTCAAATACTGCGAATAGATTTAGCTGAATACCGGAATTTTCATCACGCCGTATATTATATACTTATATGTGTGATATAATAATGTTATTAAAGTTATAAAAAAAAAAAAAACACGGTACAATTATTTCAGCGACGGCACAAAATAATATTATTGGTGGCGGGTGTGTTACTATATACTATACTCACCACCGCCTTCGAGCTTATTACCCCCCACACCACCGACGTCAGCGGTGGTGGTGGCGGCGGCGGCATCGGCGGCGCCGCTTATTTGAATTGCTAATTACCACCACCTCTCTCCTTTCCTCATAGCAATGTTACTACTGCCGCTGCATGCAGCAATTATTGGATTAATGTAAATGAGCACCGACGGCGTACCCCTTTTCCTCTTATATATTTATATGTATATATATATATATATACATATAAATATATGTATATATTCGCTTTTGTATGTACACACACACACACACATATATAACACACATATCTATCTATGTATATATATATATATATTGTATATGGACAGAGGCGTGGATAGGGGTAAATAATACGGCGGCGGGAATACGAATAATGTGCGCGAGAGGCGAGAGATCGTCGGCGGGCGGCGAGTAGATGGGTAGCGTAGTACCCTTTTCTCTCGTACACACACCTCCCTTGTACCGACGACGATATATAATTATATACTATAGCTTGCAGTATATACCAGTGGCGGGTGGTGGAGTGATGGCCGGGTGGGAATGACGGTGCGGGTTGGCACCCCAGCAGCAGCACCGCCACCGCCGCCACCACCACCACCACCGGGCTGGCCCGAGCCGCGTCGGGATATATAATTAAAATCCGTCCGAGTCGCCGCCGCTGTTGATTAATATATGTAAATTTATTATAATACAATAATAAGATTACCGCCGACGCTGCCTAGGCCCAACAGTTCTGCCGCTGCTTATATTTTATATTTGCTGCCTATATATATGAACGTATATCTCGTAACGGCGGCGACGGTATAGCAGCGATGCTTCAATAAATCCTACTCTCTATTCTTCTTCCTGGGAAAATGTTATATACGTTTCGATAGAATGCAATAATATTTATAAACGCATTTGACTTTCTTCGCGTTTTTATATAAGTACGATGCAATATTATAACCTTCCTAGAATAAAATATATACCTACACGACAACGGTGGCGAAAATTTATTACCTATATATAGGCGCCTACAAACCGTATACGAAAAAAATGCGATAATCGTAAAAGTGTGATAAAAATATATAATATTATGTATCAGAAGAACAGTGTAAAACGATAACGCGTGGGCGTGAAACTTTGTATATGTTGGGAGTTGCAGAGCGATGATTAAAATTCGATTGTACCGCGACATATATATGCATAATAGTGAACTATGTACGCGTGCTACTTTTGTGTCACTATATACAATATAAGCACTGTAAACGTCATATTGCACAGTACTATTATAATGGTAACAGTTGTCTCTATACGAGTGTGTGTGCACGTGCAGCAGCAGACGAAGGCCGGAAAAATATTATCGGGAGGCGCTGCAGTTTTATTAGAATTGACCGGTTTCTGACGGAATCAGTGGCGGGGGTAGAGTAGGAGGAGATGAAGACGGTACAGCGGTGGTCGGACGATGTTCGGACGGTTAACAGTGACAGCATGCAGTGTAGTGCACCGAGGATAGAGGGAAGAGATGAAATTATAATTACTATCAGGTCTGTCAGTTCGGTCGTGTACAACAGAGAATAGTGCGTATACAATATATATATATATATATATATAAGTGTATATACGATATATTATATATTATATATTGTGTATATATATTAGGGTGGCCCTTCGTCAAATAGGTGATTTTTTTTTATAACATATTTTTCAGTCTTACCCCCTAATTTGGTTCCAATATATATAAAAACTATGTGTACAAAATTTCATGTCGATAGGTTAAGTTTAACCCGTGCCCCTGGGTCCTTAAAGTTCGAAAGCACTATTTTATTCAAATAACCACGTTTTTTTTTAAATATTTTATTTATATCTCGTTTCAACTCACTCATATATAAATATGTGTAGGACATTATTTATAGTAAATTAAATTTTCTATAATTCTTATTCTATATAGTTTTTTGATTAACATAATATTTTTATATATAATTAACTATGAAACATACAAGTTTATAAAATGTATAAAACGTAATTTAATAACGTGACAATTTAACAAGATTACAAAATATCTAACATCATTATATTATTACATTTGTAACTGAACGAATTTATTATCTGAGATAAGCAAACAGCATTTAATAATTTAATAATTTGATTTGATTATCTTTTAATCTTTTAATGATTCGAAACAGTTTTAAAAATAGACTACTCCATAAAACTGATAGTAAATACTAACATATTTGTATGTAATCTGACGGTCGATTAGTATACTGCGGACCACGATAGATAGCAAAACAAAATATTACACATATTTTTTTTATCATGGCTTCAACATCTACTTCAAATATTATTCTTCGTGAGCAAGATAAAATTTTTTTAATTGGTAGTACTTGCAACCAAATTATTGGTAGTAAATTACCGTCAAAAAGACAGGCGTTACGTGTACTTTTTTTTAATATGCGTAAAGTAAAACTCAACTTACACGAAAGTGCGAAACTTGTTATCCAAGAAATAGTTGTATTTTGGCAAAAAGCTCGCATTCCAATAAGACAAGAATACAATAACATTAAGGAGCTGGAATCATTATACGAAGAATGGAGAACCTTACAAAAACATGCAACAAGAAAAACTGAAATAAATAAGAAAAAACAAGAATGTTTTGTGAATGAGTTAGATGACCTTTTTGATATTGCACATATGAATGCATTGGATATTATTAAAATAGAAGTAGATCGACAATTCTTACTATCTCAAAGAGAAAAAGGCAGAATTGGTTGTATGCTTGGTAAAGATAAAAATTTACAAAAAACTGAAGAAAGAGTAATTACTCGGTTAGAAGCAGTTACAAAACGGAAAAAGAGAGCTTATGGAGAAATTGAACAAGCAAGTAAGACTGTAAATTTCTATCAAACCATTTTAAATTATTCTATAAATTTAATTTATTTTAGGACGTACTGTCGACAGTGAAATAATTTGTTCTACAAGTTCTGATAGCGATTCTGATACTGGTGAAAATATTTCAAACAAATCGTTAGATATTGGTAACACATCCGAATTCCTAGATCTTCATACGTTTCAAAGTAGAGGTAAGAAAAATTTTATAACGCCGAAACTTGCAATCGCATTGGACAGGTGTAAAATAAGTGATCGCGATGCAGTTCATATATTGACAGCTACTGTAGAAGCGTTTGGTATACACGTAAATGATTTAATTTTAAATCGGACATCTATTAACCGAATACGCCAGCGCTTACGTAAGGATAGAGCAGATCAACTTCGAAAAGAATTCAATACATCAGAAGTAGGTCCAGTTGTTGTTCATTGGGATGGTAAGCTACTCCCAGATTTAACA
>NC_042493.1:68006287-68028141 GCF_005508785.2 Acyrthosiphon pisum | reverse complement strand
CATTAAAAAAAAAATTATATTTATTTGAATAAAATAGTGCTTTCAAACTTTAAGGACCCAGGGGCACGGGTTAAACTTAACCTATCGACATGAAATTTTGTACACATAGTTTTTATATATATTGGAACCAAATTAGGGGGTAAGACTGAAAAAAATCCAATATCGTAAAATAAGGGCCACCCTAATATATATGTATAGAAGAACATATTATACGTGGTGGCGGCAGCTACGGTGACGACGACGGAGACGGCGACGAATGCCTATATAGTATAGTGTATATATATACAGTAAAAGGAAAACGGATAGAGCGAATAAGGGACAGTGAGAGTAGTAGAGGAGAGGGCTTATGCGTTGTATGCCAGCAGGTCGGCGTGATACGGTGGCGGTGGTGGTATATAGGAACAGGGTGAACGCGTCGGTCGGTTGGGAGAATGCATGTGCGTGTGTGTGTGTGTACAGTGGCGGCGGTAAAGGGTTGGTCAGTCGACGTGGCGGTATGAAATCAGGGTACAGGGCCGAGGCAAATGGGATTATTCACCCTCCTCCACCACCGCGACCGCCGTTCACCACTCCTTGTATTCGGTCCACTATTACTATTACGTCATCTAATTATAATATCGTACCCTTCCCTATATATAATATATATACATATATACGCATATATACATATATACTGTTTTCACCATTTTCGCCACCCCCACCGGCGCCGGTTCTATAAACGCTGCAGTACTAACAGCAGACCAACGCCATTACTACCGCCACCACCGCCACTATTACCACTTGTCTCTTTGCCCCTTACCCCGTGCCGCGTCACGATTTTATTGCGTGTTCACCCCCAGCGTGCACTATCTCAATGTATACATCTCATTTACGCAGCTGTGTATGTACATGGAAAAGCTATTCTTTGATATATATATACATACATATACATGCAGGTCGTAATCATTTGTAAAACTATTTTATCATTTTTCAATAAAACTGAAAAATAATGTACTTACCTACTCTAGAATACTATATTTGCGCTACGCAATGAACGTCGATATATTTTATAAGTACGCTTGATTTAATAAGGAGGGACAGAGTGATTTCCATTAAAATGGCTTGTTTGTATAACACATTTAAATTAGTTTAAACCAAATCATCTGAACTTTTTTTTTTCGAAGTATTTCATTTACTTTAAAATAAAATAATAATTTTAAAAATATGCATAATTTATTAAAATATCAAATAACATATTTTCTAATCCGATTACAAATAATAATTATAAAATTGTATATATTTTCATAAGGGTCTCATCTAACCGTAGACAGAGGTCGTCATCAGATTTTATCTAGGGAATAATTTTATGATAACATTATTTCAGATACCTATATTATAAACTATTATGTATAGCGATACTGTTATAGGTCAAGTCATAGTTTGTATAGTAACGTTTATTATCGTTACTAAACATGACTATTGTGTACAATACACGGCTGGTGAAACTGACCTACCCTTTTAAAAATACGGCGGCACTGACATAACAACAGGGAATAAGATTGAGTGTGGAAGGTGCAGGGAAGGTAAACGTAAAAGCTGGCGGCGTCATATTATTATTATTATACTGCCGCCGACGCCGACGCCACCGCCACCACTAGTGCCGCCTTCGCCGCTACCGTTTCACCCTTGCAGAGAAAAATTACGTCGTCATTGTCGTCGACCTCTGCCATCACTACCACTATTCCAGCACGCCGCACCGCTGTAGCAATATCAGCTTAATAACTTATTTTCAAAGCTTATTACTCGCCACGGCCTTTTAATCTCTCAGCTCTTATATACATCCCAGTCGTCGTCATCGATTCGATCGATGCTAAATTATTGCAATAGTAGTTTTTCATTATTATCACGTAGACTATTTTTTAATATAAATACCGATCGAATCGATAGTAAGGAAACATAAATAAATAAACGAATATCATTATATTATTAAAGTGTACCAATAACAAGCGATATTAACGCTCGCTGACGCTATTATTGTTATATAATATATATATTATGACGTATCGGAAAGAACAGCGTACCTTCTTATTGTGATGTGCAGGCGACGGCGTTGACGTCCCCCCTTCTGGGTATTGTTGGCTTGGGTGACTGTTAGGTCTCATCGGTGAATCGTCACAATCGCTCGCGTCTTCGCCACTATTGCTGCTGTTACAACTGCTGTTGCTGTTGCCGTTAACGCTGTTGCTAATAGTGTCGAAACAATCCATTGATGACGATTTGTCGTCGTGCCGAGGGTAATGGTGTTTACTATGTCGATAGTGACCATTGATTATAATATTCGTCTGCGAATGAAGCCGACGGCGTTTCAAACAGTTAGTAGTGGCTTCCGAGTTGTCGTGAAGAGGAACTTCTTCTTGTTTTTTTGCCGACGTCTGTGGCAATAGTGGTGATACCTTCATACTCGTGGGCGATAGTATACCTAGGTATTTATAATATACTTTCGATGTAAGACAATTTGATTTGTATTTATTTCATCGACGTCCTGAAACACACATACACATACACTCAATAAATTGTATAGTTCAACTACGTGGTGATTAAATAGAAACATCTCGTATAAACATTGTAAGAGTTCCTATACATTTTAATTGGTCATACAAACGTCACGATATGTTGTAACTAATGCAGCATCCGCCTTATACATTGATATATTATACGACACTAATAATCGTCCGTTTAAAATTTTATTGGTGGATAATACATGCCAATTTCATTCTATTCTACTTATATTATCACTGTCATTTACTTATAGTCGTCGTTATAAATTATAATATTATAACGCATCGACGATGTAATAATATTTGAGCGGATGCCGCCGGATAACGTCAATTGACTGCCACTGCCGCCGCGCACCACTGCTGCTGTTCCTCTCCATCACCACGAGATTATTAACAATGACCTTAACCATACTCGGACACCTCATCATGATTTAAGTAGCAACTACCCCATTGAACCTAGCTCTCCATTGTCATATATTATATACAATACATACATACACGTATTATATTACGAATCTCCACTACATTAATTAATTTATGGTTGAATTACCATATTATATGTTCATCTAATATATAATATACAGTATATAATAGTATATAATATATCTACCTATTCTACCTACTGTGATAATCTTTGGTAAAAATTAATTATTTAATGGAAAACGTAATTATACTACGTCATTTTTAGCCCATTATACACACTGTACACATACACACATACACACAGTCTAACGCGCACTCGCATACATATATATATTTTCTCTTTGGTTAGTGAGTAGCCGGAGGCAGGAACGCTGCTCCCTAAACTCGTAATTTTTAAATTATAATTATAACTTATAAAACGATGTGAAATCGATTACTATTTTACGACGATGGTATTATAAATAATATTATGTTTATAATTAAGTAGCCTATAGTACAGTGGTACAGTACAGCCGCGGTGTGGTCATTATAATAATAATAATAATAATAATAATAATTATTATTATTATAATTCAAATATTTTAGTATCGATACCTACGTGCGAACGCACGTATGTATAATATGCTAGGGCGTGTTGTAGTAAGCGATTAAAATATCAGTTTATATATTATCTATATACGATGTATGAAGGCAAAGCAATGGATCGTTTAACTTGAAACACCCTCAACAAACTAATAATTATTATCATCAATACTATGATTATTTTTAATGCTGGCATGCTGCTGCTGCTATTTTCTTATAATCCAAGTAAATTATTATAGTTATTAGTTATTATTCAATAATTATATAATTACGATCCACAAACACAATCATAGTACAATAAAGATAACGATACATAATATTACCTAATAAAATTTATAGAAATTAAAATAAAAAACAGTACTTAATATAGTTTACCCACATTCGATATTGAAGTGGAAACCATCTAAAACGGAAATAAAATATGTGATAAAAATTAATTTATCGGTCTTTATGTCTTATGTTGTCTTGTATATTGTATAGGTATGATTACATAATTTATTTCATTCATACTGCAGTCCTAAAGAATTTGTAGAGTTGTCTAGTATTCTAAAGACGACGTATCATTTACGTATTTCAGTTATTAATAATATAATAGAGTTGACAATAATTATTGGCAAAAAATAAAAACCAACAATGTTGAATAATACACGGTTTTATAAATATTATTATAAATTGAAAAATAGCATGCTTTATGATAATGGTGTGTACTCACCGGTGTAAATAGTTTCACAAGCCGTGGCCGTGGTCGTCAATTAATTAATCAATTATTATTATGGTAATTGTGCCGGCGCCGAGTTGCCGAGTCCCCTGCTTGGTCAAAATCAATGTCCTCCAAATACATATACCATTATAATAATAATATTATGTATTAGAATACCGAGCTAACGTGTTTGGCTCGTTTCGAGATCAATTCAAATAGAGTGACGTCGTTATTCGTGGTGTGCGCACAATATGCAATTATTATTAATAATAATTATCGCGCGAAAAATCGCGAAACGACACATTCGGGTGCCAATCGGCGGTAGAATGCCTCGGGGCGATTATTATAGACGTTTGGATAGTATTACAACTGTGATTAATATAATATGTTATTATTTTTTATGAACTAACGCCATACCGTTTTGAACATGTGTCTTCCGTAATATTGTAATAAATAATAATAAAACAGAGTTATATTGTGCCGGTTAAAAAAAGGTAATAATAATGAAAGGTATATTACGATCGATATATTTTTAAAATAATAATAATACGTAAGCCACGCAGCGGGGCTGAAAACGGAATTCTGTTTTCAAAACAATAATTATTATTATTACGATATTAAATAGAAAGCGACCACCACCAATACCGGCCGGCGACGATCGACGGGGTGAAGCGTGCAGATACTCGCGATCGTTTTATGACGATATTATATTTTAACAATATTATTATTATTATTATTGTACCGTTCGAATAATGCGCCTGCGAGTGCTTTCAGCGTGAAAAACGATAATATTTTTTATTATATTATTATTACAATAATATTATTATTGTTGTTACGGCGATGATAATACACGTTCGGTGCCGCTGCGGTGGACAAACCATTACGCGGCGAAGGACCGCTATCAACTGCCACTGCCGCTTGCTACTACCACACAACCCCGATGACGGCGGCGGTGGCGGCGGTGGCGGCGGCGGCGGCGGCGACGACGACGACGACGGCAGAGACGATACAATAATTATAATTACGTCGGCGCATGTATACGGCGCGCGCAACACACCCGCCGCCGCCACATCGTCAGTATTTTACACTACACGGTACATAATACATATTATAATATATAATATATTATTATTTATATACATATACACATCATATACACGCGTATATATGTATCTATGTATAGGTGTCTATATATATGTATATATGTATATATGTGTGCGAGTGTGTACGTACATCTTCGTGCGTGTAAAAAAACAACGTGTTATAATATTACGATGATAAAATATAATAACTGTTACGATAAAATATTTCGATGTTTCGATTTTACGAGGGAAGCAAACGCGTAGATATGGACGATGATAATAATAATATTATTATATTATTATAGGTACTATTACTCATTGTGATGGTATGACTATAATATGTATATTATAGGTAGGTATAACTGGAAGGTATATTATTATTATACGCTGCACCGTACGAGCGCGGTGTACCTACCCATATAATATATTATGTTATAATGAATATCGCGTGACGAGTGTTGACTACAATAGTTTTTCATAAAAATATTTGTCTTGTTCGTACTATATGATATTCTAAATCAAAGAGAGCACACGCATACATCCACTTACCAGTCACCAGACACCACACTTACCGAAGACACGGTGCCAATGACAGTGTTGAGAGGCAAATGTGTGCTCTACAATACTAATTAATTAATTAATTAATTATTCGTCGCTGCCCTCTTCAGTACCTATATATTATATACGATGGTTTATCGAACAGTGAAATCCATCTTGTTGCGATTCTATCTCTGACCACCACGGTATTACGCACACACAGTCGTCTTGCATTTTCAATACAAATATGCATCCAATATTATAATATTATCTAGATTATATTTGATATTACTAAAATGTGAACGTTTCAACTTATTATTATAAATTATATTTTGCATATTATAATAAGTAATAACGTAGTACTAGTTTTACCTATTTTAAATTAGTTCCTTTATGTACATAAAATGAAACTTTATAACCTTTTAATGAAATACATCCGGATATAATTAAGTTATAGACCCTAGCTATAGTTGATATATAGTTACTAAATTGTGGGTACATCGTAAGTGGAGATTATTAAGTTATTAAATCCAGGTTAGATCGAGTAAAAAAATATATACCAAGTAGAAAATCCATCAGGGAATTTAAAAAGTTAACTTATTTTAGTACATATTTTCTAGTTTGATGCAATTATTTGAACAGACTATTAATAAGAATAGGTTTGTAAAATTGTATTGAAATTAAGTTATCTACACATATTGTATTTTTATCATTTTTGTTCGAGTTCGACATATTATAACGACGAGTTACAATATATTTTAACTTTATTGATTTTCATAATATCGATGGTGGAAAGGCCAAGTAATGTAACCCTCAATTTTATCAAAATCGAGGTTTTGACTGAAAATAATAAAACACGTGTAAATACACGGTTTTTTCCAAGTAATGTAAGCCTAAAATCATTTTTTCCAATGCAAAATTCAGGTTTTACTCATTTAAGATTAGCGTAACCCACAATAGTAACTAATGGTTAAGTAATGTAAGCAACAACGTAACCCACAATAATTGTAAACAACTTCAGTCAATTGATGTAAGCAGCAACGTATCCCACAATAATTGCAAACAAACCCAGTCAATTGATGTAACCCTCGCCGCGCCATTATTGTTTTAGTTCCCTATTTTTATTTTACTTATCATGTTTTACAATACATTGGAATCAATAATACCCTACATTTGATGATAATAGTTTTATATAATCTGTGGTACTACGAAATATTAAATTTCTTATTAAATCGAGAAATCATAGTTACAAAAACAATTAATTTTTTGATTGACAGAATGTTAGGAGCGTTTTCCACAATCATGGAATTTATTACTTTGTTTGCACAATTAGTTGATTTGTCAACAATTATGTAAAGAAAAAAGAAAAAAATCATAATTCTTTTTCTTTAAACTAGTTGGTTTAAGTTTAGTTTTTACTTTTTTAGTCATTCAAGTTAAGTATTCACATCTCAATATGGCTATGCGCCGCAGCAGATGTATAAATAATGTATCCCCAAAAGCTTGTAACGTAACCCACCGTTTAAAATAGCAATCCATGTAAAATACTGTAACCCTCAACTTCCTTCAATTTGAAGCACAGTAAGTAGTTTAAAAATAATTTCTAACTTTTAATTGTATAATTATTTATTAAAATACGTAATCAACAATAAACCAATTAAATTTTAACTTCATTGGATAATTTTTAACAAAACTATTAAGATTTTAGTCTCTCCTGTAAAATTTCATTTTTGTGGCTTACATTACTTGGCCTTTCCACCATCGATATATATTGTATAATACATACATTTTTACTAATAACTAACCAAAATTATAGTACCTACCTTTATATTAACTATTGACGTTGACACGTTGCGACAACCTACGAATAAATAAGACGTCTTTTATATGGTTTTCAATTAATATTAAGAAAACAACATAAATGCTCGTTATATATATATAGACACTAGTCGGTAGACGGTATTACTATAATACTATACGTTGAGTCCACTATATATAAGTTATATCATTATAACAATATAATTTATGTACTCATAAGTCATATTCTTGTTTGATACGAAAAAAAACGAAATTAATGTATTATTTTCAAATCTAAAATAAAATTATAAAAAACACATTTTTAAATACTTTATACTTTTTTATTTGAAGAATTTAAAATTCAATTAATATTATACAAGCTCTTCAAACTGATTTAACGTTGAATCTGCATATTTTCTACTAGAACTTAAAAAGATAAAATAACAAGACCTCAAATGCAAATTAAACTGATGTAGGTAATAATAATATGTTATATACCTAATGATTATTATAGTTATAATATATGATTAATAATAAATACCTACCTATGTATTAAATGTTTTAATTCAATAACATGGCGAATTATATAATATTATCATTGAATAATATTTCTTTTTTAATAATTCAATTGTTACACTGTTACAGTGTTATTTATACGTATATTATGATATTTATTATATGAATTATTTATTTTAACTACAAATATTACAATAAAATTTAACTCCAAAATATTATTTGTTTTTTTTTTTTTCGAAATATAGAAGCATTATTTTAGTTAGTATACCATATATTATTATTGCTATTATATCATTAGGACATTTTTTTCGATTGGAAAATGGACGGGAGTGGACGGGAGTGGGTGGTACGTTAAAAAAACAATTTTAAAAAATGACATTCCCCTCCAGTGGAAACCCCAGTAAAAATATTATTTATTACCACCGTCGTGGCCCCAATATAGACAGATAGATGGACAGACACGTAATAATTTTACCATATATGTGTTGTATACCGATTACTGGTTGATTAATCGTTTTTTATAAATGCGGCAGTGGTCACATATTATATTAACAGAGAAAGAGAAAACCCAAAATTATTACAAATAATTATTAATTATGGAGTATCGGTATCTGTGATTGGCAGCTATGGTAAAAAATAATATCAATACAGAAAATTATAATAAAAGACAAAATGGATGCGCAATTCTAATTTGTAACAGAAATATTTTAGTTGGATTATAGAGCTGAAAATGTATGGCTATTATTAAATATGGTTATAATTATTGTCTATAATAATATTATGCTTGAATGTGATTTGTTGTAAAATCAACGCATTGTTGATAAACATAACATAAATTATAAACCTTATTAATTATATTATAATTTTTATTAAAAACGTAACAAAAAATACTTATAATTATGGTATCATAATTCATATACATTATAATTATAAAACTTAAAGATTAGAAGATAATCACGATACACGATATAAAATATGTGTATATAATATATACACGATGTATCTTATAACAATCTCCCACAGAATATAAATAATTATCAACAAAATAATTATTTTTAAAATTATTGCTGAAACTATGGTTTATACTTTAATTACCAAAGTTCGCGAGGAACACGAAAAAACAATGTGTTTAGTATTCAGGTGATGCTCCACCGTTATTGTTATTACCGCCAAATTCGAATGCATAACCACTACCGAACGAATGCGGTTGTCGCTCGTTGCTATTGAAACTGCCATCATCTTTCTGTGAGTTATCATTGGCACCACTGTAGGCCGCATGTACCGGTGACGAAGGTGCCCGGAACGGACTGTGACTGCTATAATCTCCGGCACCGTCGAATGCAGAAGATCCGTCGTCATCGTACCTAGCCGCTAATTCGGCACTATTGTCTTCGCGCACTCTGTAGTGTTGTTGAGGCTTGGAATATTTTGATTTATACGGTGATGGTGCACCAAAAGCTTCTCCGCTGTTGTGATCAAATCTGCCAGCGTTATTGAAATCGCCTCTGCTAAATTGAGAACCGGGTCCGCCGGGCGCGCCAAACAATCTGCCAAGTTTAAGTAACAATAATATTGCATGATAAACAATGTTTATAGTTTTATGTTTAGTTGTTATACTAAATGTATCTAATGAATTTAGTTTAAGGATATAATAATATAGGTATACTAATGAAACGTAGGTAGACGAAAAGGTAAGACAAGTATGATATACCTAATAGGTATAAGTTAATACACTTAATAGAAACTTGCGAATGAAGTTAACGAATTCCTCGTGATGAATTAAGATTGATATTAAAATTAAGTTTTTTTTGTACAAACCTCAAAATAGAATTGTATATTCATTAGAAGAATTCAAAATTAATTTATCGGGAAAAACAAATAAATATATTAAAGGTATATAATTAAAATAAAACTAAAAATAAATAAATAATTTAAGTATAGGTAGGTATAATAATAAATAGGTATACCTATGTATAATAAATGTCTATATATTATAATGTAGGATATATTATATGATACGTTGGACAATTTGATGTAGGCATGTATCAGGGATAAATTATTATCAATAGTTTTAAAATTTAACTGAACGCAAGCACAAAATTATACTGTTTTACTTACTATCATTTGCGAATAGCACTTATATTTGAACCTGATAAAGTATACAACATTAAAACATGCGGCTAATTGGTAGATACTTATCAGTTACCAGTGATCTACTAAAATATAATATAGGTATATAATATTCAAATAAAATAAATTCAAAAACTATGTAATAAATTAAAATTGTAGTAATTGATGCATCAATGCAATGTAAATTTATATGACCATGGTTTACTAAAACTACAAAACTAAGATACAATTACGCACTAAATTTAGATTTTTGGTTGAGTGATCCATTTGCATATCATGTTAAATGAACTATAGTTACCTATTATAGTACTATATATGCAGTATTTGATAAACCTTTTTATATTGTTTCGTTATATTTTTGTTTTATAAAATCACGAATGTCGAATAAAATTCCTCAATGGAAATTATTTCAAAAACTTACAGAAAATCAAAAGCTCACATAATTTATTACATCTGAAAATATCCCAATCGACCAGGTGAAAAGATACAATAAAATATGATGAAGACAGCATTATAGTTGGTGGACCAATTAATCCAGTTCGAAATCTACACTAAAATATTCTCACAAGCATCCCCGAGTAAGTATTTAGTGGAATGCGGTCGTCGTTGGATCTTTGACGACCGTCACTATAGTACTAGGTATTTAGCAACCAGCCAAATTTTATTCGACTGTCATGCAGTGCATACCAGGCGTGGTGCAATCACGATTTTTAAAGGAGGGGGGTCAAATAACTAAATATCTATAATTATCATAATAAAAAAATATATTATAGGTATATAATAGCGTGTAATCAGCAATTACAATTAGCAATTAGCGTGTAATTACAGGGTCAAAAATCAGAAAAATATTGCCAACCGTTGTTAATATTGTCATAGAAATTAAACCACATTACATGTACTGCTATCATATCGATAAAAAAATTTAATTGAAAAAAAAATAATCGAAATTCTGTTTTTTGATTAATACGACATTCGGCATGCTCCGGTGGTGCGGGGTCGAGGGTCTGAACTCGGGTCTCCACCTGGACTGTTTACCACAAAAGATTGCGGTAGATATTATACGTATATATTACACATATTGTACATTAGGTGTGATATTATATAATACTATTGTTGTTATTATTTATATAATTATAATATATTGAAACGAGGAGTGTACCTGTTCTTAGCCAACGAACGGCCGGAAGGCGGTGATGGAACGTAAGCTGGCGCCGACGATTGCTGTTGTAATGGTACCACGGACACGGGGGCTTTTGGTACATGGTCGCCCTGAATTATGCGGAAACCGTCCTTACCAGCTGTATACTTGACGGAGATTTCTTTACCGTCAGGGTCCGTGTACGAGTACGCTCCGGTCCGGCTTCCGTCCGGTTTGATCGATTCGCCTTGTCGAAGACCGTTGTCGGCCGCGAAAGCGTACTGAAACCCGCCGTCCTCTTGCAACGCTTGTTTGTGCATCAGTATGACCGGCAACTGCTTGTTACCGTCACGCGGCTCATGACCACGGAAATAGTCCGCCGATCCTTCGTCCCCGCTGTACGCCGCACACGCCGACACGAAAGTCCCGATGACCAAAAGTTGCAAAGTTATCGACATCGCCCTCTGCTCCTGTATATAATATTAAAATATAAGTACGTATTATATATTATATAATGCGAAAAAATCATCCCTGTAATTCCTATTTCTTTATCATATTACATCAAAAAGTTTTCAATAAATGTTAATATTGTTAATATATTAAATAATACAGCGAGTGCCACCCACCGAGCCCCTGTATGTATTATGCAGGGGTCGGTGACGGATTCGGGGCGAAGATCTGAGGAGCATTAATTTGTTACTAAACATTTACCTTGTACAATTTTAAATATTATATAAGTATAAAATCCATCACTTGCGCTTATTTTTAAATTATGATTTAAAGTTAGTGTTATACGTATAATTATAAAAAAAAAAATAAATAAATACATCACTGTAACTTTAAATATTTTATTTTATTTTTATATATTCTTTATTTATTAAAAATGTCTAGGATCCAAGTAATTTATTAAATTTAAATGTCTTTTAATTGTTTCATTATTGGTGAAGAGATCAATAATTATTCTACAATATAATTTATGTTGATTTCTGGATGACGACTCAATAAACATAATGATGTAAGTCGATATTATTGGATCCTGGAACAAAGCCAAGTTTTTACCCGTCCTAGCGACAGTTAGAGTAGAAAAACTTCTACTAACTGTTTACACTCAGAGACAAAGTGCATTTCTTAAATTAATTTAATTACCTATAGAATTAAATTATTTGATTTAATATTTCTTAAAAAAAAAAAATTGGAATTATGTAATTATGTGGGGGTGGGGGAGCTTGACCTTTCTCCCCCTGGATCCATCCCTGACAGGTGTCTAACATAAATATGAACTGGCTAGTCCAGGCATGTCTGTGATCATTGCTGTACCAATATACCATAAAAAAGTATTGTAAAAAATCCAGAGTTCTATCCATATAATTACTATCAATTGTATTCGTACATTGTGTTATAGGTTGCATATAGTCAAAGTCGCAGTAGCGTGCGTTGTGTTATGGTTGTATAAAAAAAAGATCATTAAACGTATTTTCCGGATTAAACTCAAGTATCTAAGACCTAAATATACTGTCGTAATACAAAGTCATAATGCAATACTATCACATATATGTTATGTAGAAATAATATAACGATAATGGTGCAAAATTTATTATATATACGAATAAAGAAGTGAAGTGAACCGTGCGCGCGTATTTGTGGCGATGGCGGTTACAATTTGCGCAACGACATTGCGGCAGTGGTTGTCGTGGTTTATAACAACGATAATAATAATAATAATATTATACTACCTATACACATTTATTGTATTATTGTACAATATTATACAAAGCCACGGTAGTTTTCCAATCGACAGATTATAATATTTCATTTACATGCATTGGGTGTGTGTCGAATATATCGGTGCAGGTTCGTTATAACAATATAATATATAATATTATCGTACTTATGTAATAAATTGTACAGTCTAATAAATTCATCCGTTTAAATCATTAAGTCTTATATAGTTACGAATAGCAAACACCGCCGGGCCATATAAATATAATACTGCTTTACACCAAAGAATCCAGCGGGTTGCTACTTATGCTATACGTATAGGTACTATAATAGGTGCATGTTTAAAAACGATGTAATTTAATAATTCATGACAAAACAATAATATTTTAACGGCAACATAATCGTACAAACTATGACTACCGAAAGAATATTATCTAGTAAGCACAACTGTAATATAGTTAATATAATAGTTTGGTACGCATTTAAGAAAATCTATTTAACTTTAGTACCTATGTGACACGTGTGTTTCCTATTATTAACTTAGATGTTTTGACTAACTACATCAGCTATATACTCTATAGTAAATCGAAAATATTTTAGGTACCTATGTGAAAAAGTTTAAAAATCGCTTTTTAAAGTATTATCTAATGATTTGTAATCTGTATTCTTACAATTATTATTGTATAATATATTTTGATACTACTTATGTAATAATATAAAATTTTCAAAAAATACAAAAAAAAAATTGTTCACCATTATATCAATCTTGTCGTGAATTTCGAAATTAATTTATAGAATTACTTGTACTTTTATCTTTGACTCATAAACATTATTGTTTTAAAAATGTTTTAATATTATTAATAAAATAAATATCCATCTATAAAACAATCAAATTTTCTTTTATAAAATTTATATTTTCTGTAGTTGAATATTCTTTTCAATTAACCAATGGCTTATATTTTTATAAATAATTTTAATGCTAATAATTCATTTTTGTTGGTTGAGATCAGATTATCATTATATTGAAGGATATTGAAATTTTATTCTAAGTACCTAGGTTTTTAGTTAATAGAGTTAAAATATTATGAGGACAAAAGTTCTTATCTACAGATACTATATAGGGTCGGCTACAAATAATTTGATTAAGGTAATATGTATAGTAGACTAGTAAGTAGTAGACGGTAATTATATATACTATAGTTTAAACCTATATTAATTAAAAATATTGGCGATTATTATCTATATTGTAGTAGGTTGAGTATGTCAATGGTCTATAATATCATTAAAATTAAAACAAGTTTATTATAATTAGTAACTTTTATAACTTACGATATTCGTCTTCATCATTTTATACAATAGTATACTATTGTGACGATTGTGATTTAGTAGATATGGTTTTTTTTTTAATATTGTTGAAATTATTTTCGTTAAAAATGTATAGGTACACCAAAATTATTTACTGTAATCAGAGTTGTTATATATTAAACGGTTTTTTAATATGAAAAATAATCAAGTGAAACTAGTCGTAGAATTCGTGTTATGGTACTTATTCTCTTGTTGTTGTCCGTTTTTATATTACCACTAACAATCCTAGACCGACCCCACCATTTATCCACTACCTTTAATCTGATCGTTACAATCACCCTATTGTAATTGAACTAGGTGGCGGAAAATAATATGAAATGACAATGATGTTCTATTATATTACTACAACAACGAAAATAACAATAATAATAATAATAATAATAATAATAATAATATAGTAATAATAATAATATAGTAATGATAATAATAATAATAATAATAATAATAATAATAATGATAATAATAATAATTATTATTATTCTATTATAATGATATAATAGGTAGGTAGGTAGGAATAATAACATACTTATTTATTAAAATTCATATTATTATTTGTTTTATCATTATGTAATAATTACTGAAGTTCTAAAATATTTATGAAAAAATGAAACTCAATATAAACAATAATATGGCACGTTTGTTAAGAACAATTCAAATTGAATATATTAAAAAAAAATTAATATAAGGTACCTATTTAATAATAATTTTTAAAATATTGAATGACATTTACACAATAAATTATACAACAATTTCACATGAAGTACTTCGTTTGTCAGTAATATTACATAATCTTTATGAAATTAATTCAAATGATAAATGTCACAATTCAAAAAGATTAAATAACCAACCTATTTTCGTTAATTTTGTTTAATATCTATTAACTATGAACATTTACTCAAGATCGTATTTATTATTTGTGTTTAAAAATATAGACATAAATTAGATTACAAAGAGGGACCTATGTTTAATATACATATAATATATAATATTATAATATTCAATATTAAAAAAAATACATTGTACTATATATACATTAAGTTTTACTTTGTAAAAATTAAATTAAATATTAGAGTAATTAGAATCGTTTAGTTTCTGCAGCAGTATAAATAAGTTAAAATCCGATAAAATTACCGACATAAATACACTTTTTGGAAAGATATGGCTCAAGTTAGTTCTTGAAATCATTTTTAAAATTATTGATAAATATTTGAAGTTGAAATAGGGCATTTTTGCAACATTTATTATTTTTGCAATAAAAAGGAATAGATACATTGTCATTTATATCAAAAGATAAAATTGTTATTTTACAAATATTTGTAGATGTGTGTTGGTGTAGTATGGTCATATGAAGTATTTATATTACCTACCTATAAATAAAAATATATCGATTAAAACTGATATGATTTATATAATTAATGATTTTTTAATGAATGACGTTGTATGCTATTGTTAATAATGTAAAATATTATATACTTAGTGGTTACTCGTGTAGTTCAATAAGTATTAAATGGTTACATTGTTTTGATATGCATTATACATTTACATTATTTTTTGTTAATTAAGAAAACATTTTTGTAGGTAATAAAATAAATAGAAAGAAATTATCTTGACTTAAGAAAGTATTCAGGATTATTATTATACTATTCAGGGTACTCCGTGTTCATAATCTGAGAGCTACATTGTACACAAATGCGCAAATACGTTGGTCCAACTAGCGTCGAAATTGTAGGAGGGCCATACTTAATAGTCCCGATAAAAAAATAATATGCAAGCAAATCCACAGGGTTTTTTTTTTTACTCAACCCTCCGTTTTAATAAATACAATACAATTAAAGATACAAAGAAAGAATAAAAAAAAAAATTGTTCAGAATTAACATTAATAATAATTTTGTTTGTATAAAATAATTTAATATAGGTAGGTAGATATACCAATGATAATTTTTCTTTCATGCTCTGATGTTGCAAATTTATTTAAAATTACCTCACTGCTAATTGAATTTGATATGTCACTCCCATTAATATTTATGATTGTCAAATTTGTAAAACTTCTCTTGAAACATAAATATGTTGACAAAGAAAAGTAATCGACAATGATGCAATAATAAACATTAGGTAGCTGATATTTACAAAAAAAAATTCATCACAGCCAATCTTTAGAATAAAAATAATTTAAGGAAAGGCTAAATATATGGTGCTAACCTCCGCTATCTCGTTCTATAGTTATGCTAATCCGTGAATAATGAATATATAGCTATAGAAATAATGTGTTTGAGAGCCATTATATTAGGTTACATAAAGTAAATACAAATAAACGTATGAAATATTCAAATCATCATCAAACCACTGTCATAGAGTTTTCACTTATTTATAAATAATATATAGTTAGCAGTAGGTAATACATAATATTATAATTATTATTGATGCACATGCATAAGTTAACTGTTGACAATTATCGTTGAATAATAAACAGTTATTGGCAAACTATACAACACCTACATAATGTCATAAGAATGTCTCACTGTAATTATAAGATTTAAAAAATATTATGCATTTACGATGTTTTCCAATTTAACTATTAATTATATAGTAGTCCATATTGAATGCCCGCAAAGTTATAAATATATAACATGGTGAAATTATTGAGAAATTTTAACTTTGTTAGTAGTTTTAAAATGTACCGTATAGGTACCTATATGTGCATTTTCAAAGCGATGGCTAATGGCTTATGTCTGCAAAAATGATTGAAACTGATTTTTTGTTCGTAAAAATTAAATTTTAAATCAATTACTGTGCAATATACGATATACGATTTACTTTCTATACGTGTTATAAACATTTCATGACCTGTTTATTTGTATTTTTTTTCAAAGGGATATAATGCACTACACCACTATATATACGACATTAATGCAAAATGTACAACCTATACTACACTAAGGATATATAAATATTTTAGAATAAAGCGTTAAATAATAAAGTGTAGAAATAACAGTACACAGCTGCTGTATATTATTGGAAGTATATAGCCCTATAATATTGCAATATATTATTGCCTATATTATTTTTATACGTAGAGTTGGCTGGTTTGACGTGTGTATCTAATGTGACTATATGTAAACTGATTGTGGCACACACACACACAGGTTTCATCGTCTTATAACGCGGTAGTGGTCACTGGTCGTACCTTTAGCCGTTTTGGCTATATTACGCAGTCGAACGAACCGTGAAATATCACCTTTATGCTACACCGCATTATGTTTTGAACGGAAACGAAATCGTGTACAGAGTTGCCTCAGAAAACTGCAACTACTATACGCATTATTGCAATAAAAAGGAATAAAAAGGTATTCGTTATTTGTATGTGCTTATAAGCAAATTTTCGTTTTTAATTTCCAGTACCGCCTTGGTATAATAGTGGTGTTGTACTGGTGATATCGACATATATTGTATACCTATCTCGAATATTATAGCTTAGAAAGTTCTAACGTTATAACATGCACAGTCGTAGATGTTAACATTTTATTTTATTATATTTATGTTTATTGTTTATAATATTATTATAGTATTGTTATTATTGTTACTACTGAGTGCCGATAGTTGTTCATTGTTGTTAATCCAAAATATAAACATGTGAGTATAATATACATATTAGTTACATCGTATATTATGCAAATTAATTTACAGTTCAGAAGTCACAAAAGTTTTGGCAAAAATTGGACAGAGTTATTATTGATAGAGTATAGTATATTTTTTATTGGATTTAAGAGCCTCACCCCAACACATAACTAACATTAGATCATCGTCTTTTTTGGTATAAAACATATTTTTGTCCATCAAGACATTTTAAAACTACATTGTGTGGTCTATAAATGGTTCAAAAACGTTTGAATGTTTTATAATAGTATTTAATTTATTATTCAATAAGTTGTTCGAAAACCCTATATTGATGAAGGAATTGAAAACAATTGACAAGTTTTCAGGATGAAGTTGTAAAATTGGTCTTTTATTACTTCATACTTGGATTAATATTATATTCTTAGTAATTGTATTAATAATTTATCCTACGAATTACAGTAATGTCAAGTAATATCAATCTATATGGGATTTAAATACTACTAAATAACAACGAAGTAATCTTTAGTTCATAATATATTGATTATTAAATGTATTGAAATTTCATCTTTAATTTTAAACTACTAAAATATAAAACATAAATCTACTTTTTCAAATATAATTCGATCAAAAATGGAACGAAATAAAAAATAATGCATTAAACAAATTTAAAAAGCATAAAATAATTAGTATTTAGGTAATTTACAATATCAATAAAAATAATTTCTAAGTAAATTAGTATATATATGTACAGGTTAGGTTACTCAATACATTTTACCAAGTTACGAAACAAAGTATAATAACCCCCTTTGTCTTGATAATTAGTTTAGTATCAATTTTTTTCTGTTATTTAAACATAAAAATATTAAATATTTATTGTATTTAGGTAAGTATAGATTCTATTTTATTTATTACACAACCCATATAGGTTATTTATTTGTTTGATTTTTAATTTATCTAAATTATTTTTTCTCCGTTGAATGCTCGAATTTTGAATGACTTTAATAAATTCTATATTGAAATCAAATATGCACAATTCGACCAAATGATTGACATCAGTCTGCTTTAGATATTATATTTTACAGGTGCCGTGTATTGTTTATTTTTGCCTGATATTTTGATTATTAGACACGTCACATTTCCATATTACAATAATACAATAGGCTGCATTAAAGTATGACAGAGAAAAAAAATTATTTACAATAAATTATTACAATTGTCATTCTTATTAAATTAACCAAACAGTTTTAAGAAGTTGAAATTTTTAAGCTTATCGCATTATATTTTATTATTTTATTACAATTTGTATTAATCTCCTAACTCATAGTTCCTTATATTTTTATTTTTTATTAATACTGATCTTTTATCCAGCTCGATTAGTTAGCTAGTCATTCAACATACGCGTACAATTACATTTTTATTATTTACCATTTATATTGATAATAATATAATATGTGTAAAGTAATCCAAAATAAATTGTATCATTAATATGTTTTATTTGTATTTAATATTTATAACCATTACATTACTTACTACTTGCAGGGTATCTAGATTTTTATAGTGTTAATGCATCTTATAGTTTTGAGTAACATTTTAATACTTATTTGAAAATTATTTAATTTGATTTGAACATTAAAATGCTACTTTTTTTCATTTAGTAATAAATGTTAGTTGTCAAATCATATTTTTGATAATTGAAGCAATAATTATAATTATTATGTTCAATTAATAAAAATGTAAGCAATTTAAATATACGATTTTATTATATTATGATAAAGTTTATTGTTTTAAATTGTATTAAAAAAGTATTCATTAAGTTTAAGTTTCATTGTGTAATAATTAACTCGTTAAGTTAATTAATTAGCACATCTTAAAACTAACTAGTTCAGTTTAAATGTATGAAAAAATAACTTATAAGTAAACTTTTAACTTTTAAACTATCGTTAGTGGTCTGTTTTTCTGGCTTTTCTTCAAACAGGTTATCTAACATAATTAAGAAGCGTTTTGGATGATCTGTAACAATTACAATACTAATTTTTGTTTTATATCAACATCGAACACATCTTTAATATAGAAGACATTTATCATTCTCGCATTCCTAAAATATTTTCTAATATTTTAATTTCAAAATAGAAAGAGAGATGATCATTTTACTAGCATGGCAGCACCGAACTTTTTTTTACTCTTTACATTTTTTGAAATACATCTTATTGAAATAATCAAACAATAATTATTATTGGTTCTGCAGAGATGGATCATATTAATGCGCATTAATTTAAATTTCACCAAACACTCATCAAATGACAAATTATCAAACTGATAATTCATTTGATTTTTTTGACATTGACATCATAGAACGGTCCACAAGTTCTGCTTAACAAATTATGGGGGAAAAATTGCGTACATTTTTAATTTTTATACAAGCTTTTTTTCTTTATTATTATTATTTATTATTATTATTATTATTATTTTTATATTAATTAATTACTAATAATTTCTCTTTTGTTTACTACTAATAATATAGCATATTTCCATATATGACACTTGAAAACCGCGAATAAAATAATTTTTCAAGCATACGCCAACGCTATTTATAATAACAAAACTTTTACGTAATATATTGGGTCCATATTATTATTATCGAATAAATCGAACTAAAATTTCTAATAGTTTTCAACCGACTAAACATTATAATGTAATATATTATTATTCGATATTTTACAAATAGACTAGTTATTATTGTGGTCGAAATATATTACCCAATTTTCCTGTCAAACATATTTTCGAATTATTTTAAGGAGTGGTCACCAGGTAGTATCAAAACAACGGCGAATTACAACACAGATTATTTCAAATGATGCAGTCACACTGTGACAGCTAACTCGAACAGGAATATAAAAATAAATTCTCTTTGTACAATAGATTACTCCTTCTCCAATTTCTTGGTTTGAAATCTTTGATATATCAGTTAATAACTCCACTTGAAAAATAGTATTTGTTGTTTTTTTACGAAAGAAGTTGCAATACTGTTTTGTACATATAATATTTTATATTATTTACTAAGTTACTACGTTCTTATATCAATTTTAGCATAATATATTTATTTTTCGGCAAATTTTTGTGAAATGTCGAATGAAGGCGGTTAAGGTGAAAAAATTATTACACAATATAAACTTCAAGCTTAAATTTTTACAAAATTGGCTACTCATTTAAACGAAAATAACGATTTAAGATATTTTGTGTACTTGTGTATTTTTCATCACCACATATATTATTTTTACTAATCCTGGGCATAAACGAGTTAAAAAGATACAGTTAAAAGTTAAGTTAAGTTAATTTTCATTGACTTAATTTTAAACTTAACGGATTTTTATGGGTATAAACTTAATAAATAATGAGTTACTTTTAATAAAATCCAAGTTACGATAATGTATAAATAATTAAATAATAAATATAATACAATTATTATTGATGATACATGTTGCATACGCACATAAACATAAGCTTTTTATTATTTTAAGCCATATTACTGCCTATTTTTAATTTAAAGTATAGTTAACTTAACTTAAATTAATATTTTGACTGTATGTTTCTATATAACTTTTAACTTAACTGAGTTAAAAAATATTAGGATAACTATTAACTATTCACTTTTTAAAATATTTTCTATTAACTTAACTCAATTAAAAATTATCATTAACTTGCCCAGGCTTGT
>NC_042493.1:68001805-68004389 GCF_005508785.2 Acyrthosiphon pisum | reverse complement strand
AGCTATAACAGTTAGTAATTATTTGAGATAATATTATTCATTTTAATAATGTTTTTAGATAACATATTATATTATACTTACCAATATCACTAATTTAAAAATTAATTAGGTAGGTGGTAGGTACTATAATAGGCGCAATAGCAATATACACATAATATATTTAGAATTATATGCTTACGAATCTCTACACTCAGAATCATTTATAGTACCTATATATTAATCTGGTTTATCATTGAATTGAAATACATATATTACAGATACGGCACTCATTTATTCCACGATCCTATTCAAACCACTATATAATACCGTACGTAGGTGTTGAGACTTATATTATATATTATTAAAATATTCCCATGCAATATTTTTGGAAACAATTAGTTTAAGCTATACAATTTAGCAAAATGTATTACCTACCTACTAATATTGTGATGTAAATAAATTTTAAAATATCCTTAGAAATAGAGACTATAGAAGCTGCCATCATTAAATTAAAATTTACCACATTCATAACAGTTACAAAAAGGTAAGTTAAAAAAATTATATTTTATTTATTCAACAGTAACTAAAATTGGGACTCCGCTTGAAATAATATTTTGATTACAATGTTATATCGTAAACTTTTAATACAAAATCCACTTTTTAAATGTTTTTTTTTTTGTTATGAAATCTAAATGTCTTCTTTTGCAAAGCATGTCTAAGATTTTGAAACCATAAAATAATATTATTATATAATAATTTATAACTTGTGGATCTTAATTAACATAATTGTAGTGCTGGGTAAATTACTTTAAAAAAAGTCGATAGTAAAATTACGTTAATTGTTACTTTAAAACTATATTTGTTCAAACTTCTTTCGCGTTACTTAGCATAACTTTTTCATTTAAAAAGTAGTGTAAAAATTACGTTACTTTTTAAAAATATATTTATATATTAAACATACATTTAAAATTAAAGAAAAATTAATGAACTCACTATATTCATTAATATTGTGTTTTGTAAATAAAAATTGCTATACCAGTTGTCGCCTCTTAGAGCAATGATAATGTTTAATCATGTAAAATACTAATGGAAGTTGAAATATACATATATAGAATATTAGAATGTTAACTTGTTCAATGGGAAAGTTAATTTAGTTGGTACACTCAGGAGGTCAAAATTCCCAGTAGTTTTCAAAAGCGACGGGAAAAACATAAAATAAGGAAAAACGGTAATTTTCACGTAAAGTAGGTTTTTAACAAAATCGATTTTAGTTTTTGGTGTAAATCTAAAACAAATGACCATAGATACATTTTTCATTAAATGTTTATATTAGTATTTTCTATACACCATACAATTTTCAAAATATTTTGAGCTGTTTACGGACATTTTAAATTTTAAATTTTTTTGAGTTTTTCTTCTATATAAATATCAATAAAATTTTATTCGTTGAGTCAAAAAGCATTATATCGTTAAGCGTTATAACTTATAATATCGTTATAAAGCTTTTATAAGTATTTAAAGTTCAAATTTTGGCAAAATTTATCAAATTCAAAATTAAAAAATAATTTTGTAGTTAAAAATTTACAAAATATTCAACTTTTATAGTCCAAGGATTGAAAATTTAAAATAAGGTTTTTCAGTAGGGTTTTATGTAACAAAAAATATAAAAAAATAGTTTTATTAATAGTTATTTTATCTTCCAATTTGGACAAAATTAGATAGGTATTTAAACGAAGAAGAACGGTTTTAGTCTTATGTTAAAAATATTATTCGTGAGTACTTTAAACTTCTAAAGTACAGGGTGTCCCGCGAGGTTTTACCCATTGCGATATCTCCTGAGATAATAAATATATCGTAAATCTGATTTTTTATTAGACTCGCGGAGACAAGGACTACCTACACATATTTTGTTTTAGATTCTGAGTGGAACGATGAATGTATTGATTTTACAATGATGTGTGTTTTTTTTTTTATTTTTTTTTTAATTTTATTTTTATTTTTGTGTCTGTCATCACGTTTTAGGACAGTAAAAGTGCTTGGATTTTCTTCAACAGTACCTTTTCTGATAGGAAAGTGAATCTAGTTGGTACTTTGGGTGGTCAAAAGTAATATTTTTCCAATAGTTTTCAAAAGCGCCGTGAAAAACAAAAGAAAAATTAAGGAAAAACGGGAATTTTTACGCAAAATCTGTTTTCGAGAAAATCGATTTTGGTTTTTGGTGTAACTTTAAAAAAATGACCATAGATATATGAAATTTTGACTGAATGTTTATCTTAGCATTTTCTATACACCATAACATTTTCAAAATATGTTGATTTATTTTGAGCTCTTTACGGACATTTTCATTTTCCATTTTTTTTTAGTTTTTTTCTTAAAATATCAATAAAATTTTATTTGTTGGATAAAAAAGCTTGAAAATTTAATAGAAGGCTCCTAGTATATTTTTTCAAAGGCAAATGAAAAATATTAAAAATCGTTAGTCACAGTTTTTTTTATAAGCATTTAAAGTTCAAAAAATGACAAATATGGAAAAATCACGAAATTTGCAAATTATTTTGAGTAGAAATTCATACAAATTTTTCTTTTTAAATCTAGATATGAAATG
>NC_042493.1:67958415-67998657 GCF_005508785.2 Acyrthosiphon pisum | reverse complement strand
CAAATTTAATTGAAAAATATTTGTAGTAAAAATTATAAAATGTTCAATTTTGTATCTAAGAATTAAAAATTAAAACAAGATTGCACATAAGTAATTAATTCTGTTACCAAAAAATTTAAAAAATACATTTACACAGTTTATTTTTATAGTCATTTTAAGTACAAATTTGGACGAAATTATATATTAAAAACCTAGGATAACTATTTTAGTTATTTTGTTGTGATTGTATAATATTATTCGTGGGTACTTGAAACTTCTAAAGTATACTATTATATATCTATGATTTTACCACGGTTTTTTGTTGATGTATAACGCGTTATAACTTATAAGTACCTAATAGATATTATGATATGATTAATTTGGAATTTATTATAGGTACCTATTATAGGTCAATTTTTTTTTAATACCATAGATAAGTATATATTATATGTCTAATACATAGACTGATATACCGTCTCCGCTCAGAATCGTTTTTCTTATGCAGTGATATTATATCATTGAATTCAAATTTAATACTGTCCATTATACAGTGACCCACTTCTAACCTACTGTACAGCAGAGCGACATCCACTTACCCACCTTTTTTTAATTTAATTACATTTTTTTGTATTTTATTATTCTCGAAACAATTGAATATAGTCATTTATGGAGTTTATTTTTGTGAAAATTTTGACTTCTCAACATTTTATTTTTATTAATCTCATTAATAATTTTTTTTTTGTAGGTAAAACGGCAAAAAACAGGTTTTTTTCTGGGCAGCGAGACCCTCTCTACGGCTACGGGTTATTCTTACAGGACACCTTGTATATTATTATATACAAATATTAAAATAAACAAATAATAATAATAGAACTTAACCGGCTGGCGGGTATCGTATTAATAATAACAATATAAATATAATATAAAATATCCTAGGCTGGCAATCCGTCTCCAAACACACCCACATCACAATGTAAATTCTTAAATTCATCACTCCGCTCAGAACCACCATAATAAAATATAAGATAAAAATGAACAAAATATGTAAATACTATTTTATCACAAATTTACTCGAGTTTTTCATGGTTACAATTATAACTTATAATATAATATTATTCAATATTGTATTAATGTTGAATATAACATTGCTTCATAGCAATTACCTTTTATAAGTAATTTCATTATAATTCCGTTAATTGAAATAAAATGTAATGAACGTTACTAAAAAAAAGTTATTTTGTTAAGTTAATTAATTTGTAATTTATCTTACGTTATTACCCAATGTTCAATACTTCATAATTATTAACTGTATAACCTACGTTCTCATCAAAGTGCTCATCATACATTTTTTTTATAATTTAATGTTTATTGTTACGTATAATTAGGTACCCGCATAGATATGTTGTCTCCGTCTTGATTACGCATAACAACATAGAAAAAATGCAAAATATATTACATTCAGAAGAATCCATTTATATATATTAGTATAATATTACATATAATATCCATTTATTTTTAATACTATAAAGTAAATTTACCAATTATTTTACCATTTTTTATGTATTCATTTTTGTACCAAGTCATAATCATTTTAAATTTGTACATTAATTTAGCCTACATGTGGGCACAATATTTTCTCCTTTAAATTTGAATATTTAATAATATAATATTAGAGTGTGTCAATATGTCAGTTCACTATAATATTAAAAATAACAGAGCAAATAAATTGGATTCTTCTGAACGTAACAATATTGCTATGTTATGCTTTAGTTTGATAGAGTCAACCATGTGGGTTATATAATTTACACTCTTTAAAATAAAGAAATAAATTAAAATATAATGCAGATATTTTTTAAAAATAATTAATAATATTAATAAGCCATCATTATTTTCTGGAACCAAAGACGAGCTCTGAACTTTCATTCCTATTTTTAAATACTTACGTAGTTATTATCTATATCTGTTATATTTGTATTCTTACTCTTATTAGTGTCTTACTACTCTTACTTGTAACTTGGTTAGACGTACATAATACACTGATCTGATACTAAAAAGTACTTGTTAGTATTGTTACGTATTACCTTGTAAAATAATTAAACGTAAATGATATCTAAAATATATCTTAAACATTTAATATTATAGTATTTAGTAATTGATATTTTAGTTTAGGAGTCAGGACATTGGTTTTAATAATGATTATAAATAAGTTACTCGACACTCTGAAATAATATTGATAGTTTAATTGTTGTATTATTACAAAAATCAATTTGGGTATAAATATAAAAAAGTGCAGTTTTGCTAGTAATATTTTTACACCAATCTAACGTAACTTATTGCCTCAATAACCGTTATGACATGAACGACGGTTTTCAGATTTTGTTTTTCGCATAATATTCACAACTAACACAAGTATAATGATATATTATATTATTTTAATGACGCATTCTCCATTATAGAATCTAAATAATTTGTGTATGATATAAATAACACCTTCTATAATAATATATTACAACATAATAATAGGTTTTACACGACTACCGTCGTTGGCATTGTTTAAAAGCAACACAAACGGGATTGATTATTAAAATATAGTGTGTTAAATATAAATATTACAAAATAAATTATTGCATTGTATGTAACCAAGTAGGTACTATTATTATATTATAGACTAACCGGTTAAATTATAATATATAAATATTATATAAAACAAAAAATAAAAAAAATTGATTAATGCGCTGTGCATGGATATTGTAATGTCACAGTAATAACATGTCAACCGTACGATACTGTGTAGCCCATGTTTGCCATGAGTGAATCCTTTAAGACGGGTTTCAGGGTTCGTTCCATATGTTTGGCCAACAGGGATCGAACGCCGCGTACGAACACGTCTTCCATTTCCATGAGGAGTTGGTCCTGCGCCTGCTGGTGATGCGGATTGTTGGTGGCAGCAGGACCAGTGGCGATGGTCAACAGTGGGTGCTGGGGTAGTTTGTTGTGGTATTGTATCCTGCGTAGCCTAGGTTCTGGGCTGGGTGCAGGTGGGTTGACGAAGCCGGCCGAGACGAAGGGGAAGTTGTCGGTAACGGAAGGGTTGTCGGCGGGTGCGGTTTCATCGGACCCTGATGACGACGACGACGGAGGCGACGGCGATGGGCGTCGACCGCTACGCTCGTCGCTGGAACCACCAGACTCTGCGCCACCGTCGTCTACGTCCACATCAGCGTCGCCGCCGGCCGACAGCAGCAGTTCGTCGCTGACACCTCCACCCAATTCGGACGACAAAAACTGTTCGTAACGGTCGGAAGAAGCGGCCGTTGCAACCGGCCGTTCCCTGTTTCCGGGGAATCCAGCGGCACCACCCACGCAATTATAAGAGTGCACGCTGACGTACGCCGCCGCTGGGTCGTCGGCGGGCTCGGGGTCGATGAACGTGGCCGTGGTGCGAATGGTCATCGTCGGCATGGCCGTCAGGCGGTTAGGCGGTGATTTTTCCGGCACAGTGAGCGGCGCTGCTGTGAAACCCAAACCGGCCCGTGGCCTGAGACGCAACGTCATGTCACATCCGGTTTCACCAACGCCGCCGCCGCCGCCGCCACCACCGTACAATAGTCGCACCGAGCCTGAAACCATCAACGTGCGACCGAACCGCATGCGTGCCTCGAGCGTGTTGCCTAGCGGATCATACCGACACCCGTCCACTCGAGCCCACGAACGGTCGCCACCCGCGCCGCCACCGAAGCCACCGGTGTCGCCGCCGTTTGGTGACGATTCCGCGGCGGCGGCGTCACGCGGTGGCATTACTTTGGCTCGCATCCCGGTCACGTACATTTCAGCGCCGGGCGCTGTCCGCAACCGTTGGTGTAGCGCGTAACCGGACAAGTCCATGAAACCGGACGGAGGCTGCGGGACGGCGGTGTGACGTCGGTTCCCGTTTTTGGTGCCCGTCGCTGAGGACATCATGTCGCCGAGTGCTGACTGCACGCGGGCCATGCATCGGCCGTCTGCTGATGGTGTTACCGAAGACGCGGCCGTCGCGAACGGGTTCTTGTTGGTTATCTTAGGGGCTGCCCGCTTGTCTACCCGATGGCCAGTCCACCACAGTGTCGGCGGAAATGCAGGTGGAATTGCAGGTGGAACTGAAACAGCTAAAATGAAAATATAGTACAATATCAACACGATCAATGATGATGGGCTTATAATAATTAAATCAACGAATAATTATGTTCAGGGACGAGGGACCCTATTCTTGGACCGCTGAGCTAATTAATGAACCTATAGCCATGGTAAAGGGGACGTGCGGTCCATATATGTATATGTCTATCGATAATTTGCTTGAACTAATAGCTTTATGTAATTATGCCGTTATCACTTTATTAGTAGGTAAAGTAGGTATCTATTGAATATTGTAATATCATTTTCAAAACGTGAATCTACCAAAACAGTATATGTGTGCAAAGGTACAACATAATACCTATATTTTAAATACAGCATAAATAATGGAAAATAGACACCAAAAGAAAAGGCTATATTATTATGTCGATTTCACAAAAACAGTGGTTAATCAACAAATTATGACTGAAGAACAGCTAGGTATGTAAAATTAATCTATACGTCTTATTAAAATCTAATTTATATTTAATCTAATTATTTTATAATTTTAGTTTTTAAATTAATAATGTTTAGACAGTACCTAATATTGAGTAACAATCATACACCCAAGAATGAAATTTGTAATCATAGAAAAGTAAATGAAAACTCAGACTTTTTCACACGGTTCACCCGTATACATAATATAAATTGGTTTATTTCGATTAGTCCCAAGACCCAAACTTTCGTGAAATGAAAATAACATGTCCTGGGCTAGTAGAGTTTTTCTTGATTCCTACTATTCGCACAGCTATTTAAAACCATTTTTAATAGTGGACAAGTCGGAATTCTCTTGCAATTTGAAGACATGTTATAGGCAATATGAAGAATCAAAAACTGCAACAAAACGTGATTCTATTTTTTGGACTAGTCGAGTTTCTCAAACGACTGATTAAATTTCGTCATTATAAATGTTGGTCCAGCTAGTAGGTATACGTACACTAGTAGGTAGGTAGGTATACGTAAATATTGTTATTATTTATTTTTTAACGGAATACGAGGCATCGACGATAATATATTTACTTACTTATTTTACCGTCACCGTCACTGTCACCGATACCGTTGGGACTGAACAGTTTATGTTGGATTTGGTGGTAATCGATATTGCCCAATACTACAGCCGCCAATGAACCGAAACTGCGTCCACGCTCAGCAGCCGGCAGTGACATTACTAACAGAAATGTCCATATCTTTAGCGCCATCTGTCGAACAAAAGAAAAACACGAAGATAATAACAGAATTATTAATATAATATTAAACATTTTATTGCATCGATTAGCTTTATACGTGTACGCGTGATGCACGTAGTTTATATGCATTCAAATGACGGGTAATCGATTCACCAGTTGTAAAAAAAGAATGCAGGCTGCACCATTTATGTATGTTTTATAATATGCAGCGACGCAATTCGTTTAAGTGCCTACACACAGTTTTAACTTTTTTGAAAATATTTTTTTACATAATTGTATGTTATTGCAAATCAACATTGTTGAACAACATTGTTGAACAACAAAGTTATGTGTTCTACAGTTTTTCATTATTATTTTCATTATTTTTTCATAATTTCTTTCTTTTTTGGAACGACGGCATATAGATATTTTTAATTTCATATTCCTAGGCAGAATATATTTTTAGGAGTATTTCGATACCTAAAAATTTAATTTTGAACGATTAGTTATAATTTTAGTCATAAATTAAAACTTTTTAAGGTTTATATGAGTAAAATATTGGTCCACTATTCCGCTTATTCAAACTTTAGATAATTATATATCATTTTATACATATAATATAGGCAATACTCTTTAAAAATTATGAATCTATGTAGCTAAGTAGGTAGGTAAACCAAAAAATATGAAATTAAATATGTATGCTGTCATTCAATAAAGTATAACATTTAAAATAGTAAAAAATTGAAAAAATTAAATAAATAAAATTGTTTACAAAAATGTTGTTTTGCAATGACATCAAATTATATAAAAATCATATCAATTAAAAAAAGGAAAGATTCCGAAATATTTAAATGTATCCTATTGTGTACAGCTAATCGTATCGATGTTCTGTAAAAATTCCTACACCCAATGACGAGTCGAAACGCGTATGGATAAAACTTTGTCGGTGAAAACTGCGCAAGACTTACCAGTCGACTTCGAACGATCGCGACGGAAATAAAAATATAATCATAAACGTGTCCGTGTTGTTATTGAACGTATATAACTGTTATGTGCGCGTTTTCTTATTAATGTGTTGGTATTTTAATAGGCAAATTAAAAAGTAGTGATTTAATTCATTTCGTTTATTCGTAAATTCCGTTTATTCTGTATATAGGTTAGTATATGAACATGTTAGTCTGTTCTATCGTAGGTGTTTCATATTATCATATATTTTATCCTTTCGGTCAGTTTAAGCGGATAAAATGTGATTACTACTCACTAGTCAATAGAATCAGCAGTTTTCATTGTTTTCAGTTTTTCACCACACTCGATTCTATACATTTGTGCCGATTAATGATTAAACTATAATAATTGAGTAAAACTGTTTCAATAAAAGTATTCAAATATACATTTCACAGTATCATATTTGAATATCTCTACTACCTATTGTACATTTTAACATATTTAGAGGTGTATGTAATAATTTTGAAATATTTCATAAACTAATCAATGTGAACAAACTACAAAGTCAAAGTTTTCCATACAAATATGAAATATGAAATAGGTAAAATTATATTATTTTATATGAATTTATTATACAATTATGTACACTACATTTTAATGAAAGCTTATTCGTGTCACACTACACTTTAATGGTTGATTCAGCTATTATTTATAGATATCATTTTTAGTAGGTATAGGTACGTTGCATGTATTAAACATACAATATATACATTATTTGGTAAATGTCGATTGACTGTAATAATATTGGAAGTATTGTGTTAAAAGACCATATCATAATATTTAAATATTATATAGAGCAATCGATCGCTTCCAACTATATACGTCTGCATGTGAGATTGCCCCCATAGTACAGTACTAATGGATCACAGTTCCCATGTGTAAAATGTATTATTATTTTGTTCCACGTGTAAAATCGCGTGGAATAATAATTTTTTTTTATTGAGATCGCACCTGCATGTTAAAGACGTAACGACGACGACACTAAATTATAAATTAAAAATTTTTTGTGAAAATTGCGTTACAGACCTTCTGTTGCAGCAGCCACGGCGGACGAATACTTTGGCGGGACGTGAACGCGGGCGGTAACCCTACTGGTCTTCTTCGCGGACTATAGATGGACTGGCGCGAAATTAAAGATGTTTTTGCGCGAGCGGGAAGAGGTTAGATATGCCACTGAAACGGATGTAACGAGATGACGACGACTACGACGACGACAGCTATCTGAACAGCGCTGCAGCAGATCCGTCGTCGTATATAGGTGGTAAGGGCAAGTACAGGTATATAATACGCGGTTAACGGTGGTCGTCGTCGTCGGTTCAACCGAAAGCCTACGATATTGTAATGGTATCATTACGATAATAATATACGAGTTCAGTACTTCAGTGGAGGTAGTGGCGGTAGAGGCGGGTGGGGTCGTGTTATTAGGCGCACCGTCTATATTCCGCACAACCGGCGCGAGACTGCTGCCATATATATATATATATAATATATACAATATACATTATATTATTATTATTATTATTATTATATTATAATAAACGCTCGGTTTAATGCACTCTGCTTCGGCGGAGTCGGCGAATGACTCGGTCTAAAACGGTTAGTGTGCCAAATGCGAATGTTCCCGGCGCAGATCGGCGGCCACCGTATACATATATTATAATAATGAGACCGGCCCGGCCGGCGGTCTATCATCGCGGTCCGCTCGTATTCGCCACTGCGCAAATAATAATAATATTATTCGTTTTTTTTTAACCATAATATACGCACAGGTTATATTGTAATCGTGTGCAGCGTCGACTTTTATTCCGGTGAAAACTCTTCTAATAATATTACATACACTATAGGTAGGTATATAGGTATACAATCGTGTTGGTCTGGTGAACGTGGTTCCGAGCACTCGCGTAGTTCCTATTGTTGTTGTCGCTGTCGTGTGTACATATTATTATAATAATACAATAATAATATTAAACTATAATAGGCGTAATACTTGATGATCACATTATTATTGCTATCGTCGTTGTTATTATATGCGTCTCGGCGCGGTTGTAAAACACTAGGCGTGGCCGTTGCTGTGGTCGTTCTTATAATATTATATATAGGTAGGTATATACGCTTACTGCAACAGTCAAACATTCGATTATTATTATGTATTACTATTAAATTATATTCAATCGTTTTGGCTCACACTATGTTATAAATCTGTAAACGAGATAAATGTGAGTTAAGTTTAAAACTAAAAGTTACTTTGCTTAGTTAAAAATCACTTATATTTTTTTCACTCATTTACATATCCCTCCAAGCATATACTTAGCTAATTAGATAAAAGTATAAATACACAAAAACAAAAATATACATATTATATTAAAAACATCATATATAAGAGAACACGCAGGTATAAGGTATAACACCCTATTGGTCGTATCACTTTTTTGTCTGATTTACATATTTAAATACAGGTACCTATATTCTGTTAATATGCAATATTACAATAATTATTCATACAAATAATATATATATTACATACGAATAGGTAGTCATTCGTTATTTTCCCGTTAGTCGTATCACATATTAGGTACCTACTACCTATATTTAGTAAGTATAAGGATATATTTGTATACGTTTTTGGTTGAGATTTCATTATCATTGGAATCTAGAAAAATTAGTGCTTTCAACAATTTTAAATTTTATTATATTTTAGTATTTATAATATAGGTACCTACACTCATATAATATTATTAGGTATGAATAATATTTCTGATAGTTTGTCTTTTATTTTAAAAAAAACAATAAATTGTAGTTTGTACATAATAATATAAGTTTAAAAACCATGAGTTTTCCATATTAAATTATGAAAATTTAAATTAACGTGACTATGGCAATTAATTATTTGATTAATAACTCCGCGTATCGCGGGAAAAAAATTAATTATTAAGTTCAAAGTTATATAAAAAAAAAAAGTAATTTTCTATGCAACTTAGTTATAAGTAATTTAATTTAAACCGATTAACTCGTTAATGCCCAGACTTACTTTATAGCTTATTGTATATCAGTAAATATGATATTTGTACACAATAAATTAAGAGGATGTCACACATCAATAAATTGTTAGTGAAAATTATTTCGTGTAGATAGAACCACTAAGGTTACAGCCGTAGTTAAGAAACAAAATTGATATGATAATTTCCAAAATACAAAAGACAATATTAACCATATTGTAGTGTTTTCATTTTTTTGATATAAAAAAAAAAAACACTAAAACAAAGCCAATATTGTAATTTTTACTATGTAGTCATTCGGTTTCTTAACTAACCATGACTTAAGCTTATAAGTTGTTATTTTTCATGCAAAGCTGTTTTCTTGATAATCTCGCAAATACGCAACAATCACTCATTGTACATACACAGAACCACTTTTAAGTTACTTTGAATTAGTATTTAGTCATTTAGACATATTTATCTAGGATTGAACATTTAAATTGTTCTTAAAATGTAATCAAAATTATGAATTATGTATACAAAACCCCTAAAAAGCTAGTGTGTGGCATCCTCTTATAGAACCTCCGTCATACTAAGACGCATAATTTAGTATATTTCACGTTCAGAAAAATCTATTTTACTCAGTTATTTTTCAGTTATTTTCAATTTTAATTAAATTGAATTGAACTAGTAAATTTAAAAGTAAGAATATTACTTATGACCCTGTATAAGATTTTTTTTGATATTTTAATTTAAATATTATAAATATTATAAGAATTTTAAAATTCAATTTTTTTTTGTAAGTCTACGATGTTTTCTTAATATTTTTTACAGTAAAAGAACGGCACGCGATAATTTATCGACAAGACAATAATATTATCATAATTATGAAAGATCAAACCAAATAAAGCAAATTATATAATAGGTATACTTAATATTTATATTATATTATACCTACTTAAAAACTAACTACCTACCGACGGATATTCCGCATAATATGTGAAGGCACTGGAAACGACGACTGAAGCGTATAATAACTTAAAATTTTAATTTTCTTTTTTTGTTTGTTTTTACTTTCATATTGTTTAGCTGGTCAATTTCAGCATCAAATTTCGATGTACATAATATACGTATTTTTTATGGGTCAGGGAGGGGACAGAGATAATATGTTACAGATTATGTCGTTATGATTTTCAGCTTTCATTTCCACCGGCTTTATTAGGTATTTAGGTATCTATACTTCATACGTGAAGAATATTAGGGATAATGTAGTTTTAGAAGGATGACTCTTAGAAGTCTGTACGCTCTGTTATTAGAAAGTTATTTTATAAATATAATAATTTCAATGTCGTCTTTTAGAGATATAACTTACTTATAAATGCACATTAAACTAATCAGTATTCTACATATTATTTCACATAATAATAGTATGTATAATGCATATATTATTAAATCTATATAAAATCCTTGATAATATTATGTGGATAAAAAATAATATGTAGGTATATAGTGTGATTTATACTTAAACTTTGATATTTTATATAATGATTGAATAAATAATATACAATTCAGAAATTATTAGACATCAGAGGACATTTACTAACATTTTTAAAACGTAATATTTCACTTCAGTAGGTATCTTATACGCGAATTATATGTTTGAATAAAATATGTTGGAAACTTATTTTGTTCAAACTATACAAAGTTAGGTTAAGATTAATAATTAATAACTCATTTAAGTATAAAATGATTAAAATATTTAATAATACTATTAATTACAAGATGGAGAATCCTCTCGAGACCAAGTGTTGGGGCTTGGGCATTCATATATTGATCGACTCACATTAGCGCAGAATAGTGGTCTACCCGTATTTTATTTTAAATTTAAAAGCAATAATAAATAATCGCATTCCATGAGCATTTTTGATCAGAACCAGGGTGTGCATTATATTTGATCTACAGTTTATAAAATGCGTTATTAAATAATATATTATAGTGAAAAATAAATTAAAAATATAATATGTATTTTCCAACAATTGTATAATTTTATTTTTCGGTACAACGATTTTATTCCAACATTACTTGTAGCCATGTAGGAAAATTTGTTAAATTTTGAAAACATTTACCCAAATCCCAACATTTGGTAATTATGTAATGTGTAAAAAATTAACGCAATAAATGTATTAATGGACAGGGATTATGTTAATTTTATATTTTCTCGAACGTTATGGTTTTTCCTGTCCACTTCACGCAAATAAAATTAATACGCTATGACGTTTGGTTAAATTTACTATGTACTCGTGTATAACTGTATAATAGTAGGTAGCTAGGTTGCATTATTATAACACGTGCTAATGAGCTGATAATATAAATCTGAAGCCAAAAACCAGTAACCAGATTATCTAAAATATCAAGTGTAATTTCTAATGCACGAGTTTGGACGTTTGATAGGTACCTATACAATATACATGGGTGAAATATGGGGTAAGTTCTGCAGAGGGGGAGGGCTGTGGTAAAACTAAAAATAAAATGACACTATTGACCACTCAGTTAAATATCTGAGAAGGCAGTGCCCCCCCCCCCCCCCAATATTACGCCTATGGGTACCTATGTCAAGAAACGGTTTTCTATACAAATTAAAACTAATATAACCGTCACAAGTACCTACTAAGGCGATGACTCTGTTGTCTCAGTATATAGCTAGATTTATTTAGCTACATTTAAATATAACAGACCAAAACAATTATAAGCTATAGACAGTTAAATTACATACTAAATTACGAAAAGAAATCGTTTCTGTGACCAACGTTCACGAAACTGAGATTTTCAAAGGCTGTATTAAATTTAAATCTCGAAAAAAAAAAATCTCGTTAATTATAATTTACGTAGGTACATTATAGAGTAAATAATTATCGCGCGAGTGAAACCAAGACGGTTGCAGTAATAATTATACCATATTATTGTTGCGCACTAATTATCACTGTTCTCTTTTATATGGACCAATAATCATTGTAGGGTAGCAATGCATTCAGTGGTTTGACGTTGCACATTAGATATCTAATGTAATAGTTTATAGAATATTGTAGTTCATAAAAAAAAAAAACAAACGATATTTGATTTCATATATATATACAAAACAAGAAACCACGAAAATAATGTTCTATAATAATATACCTAATACCTATAATATACCTTATGGCTTATACCTTATACCTATTATTTAAATATTTTAAAAATGTATTAGTTTGAAAATCATTGTTGTATTATTATTATTTTCACTGATTTTTATTAACTAAATTTAAATCGTCAATAAATCTTATTAATCAACAATAATAATTTTATTAAGTTGTATTATTAAGTGTCGAGATGTAATAATTGTTAAATTAAAATCTTAATAAAACAAAAAAAAACAAACAATATTACTGAACTTTTGTTACAAGACTATTTTTATGTCGCGGTCAATTAAAAAGGCGTTGTTATTAAAATTACATAACATTTAAGTATTGTGAATTTATAGTAATGTAAAATTTTTAATTGGCAACCGCGAGTAAGACAATAATTAAAAATGAGGCAATCTAGATTCATTAAATAGACTAAAATTACGACGTTGTGTTCTTTCTATTATCTACACATTCTATTATTATTTTGATATTATATATTATCTCATTTAGATATAGGTACAATATAGCATTGTACTTACATTGTTCTAATCAAAACAATAATATCATATAATTGTAATTGTTAACAAAAACACAATCTCATATTGTGTTGAGGATGACAATAATATTGATTACATCATCGTCTAAACATATTTAAAATGTTGTAATTTATCTAGTACACACTGTGTAACGGTTATTAAAATATGTATTATATTATATTTCTATAGTGTGCTTGTACCTGCAGGTATGCATATCGATATCTAATATGTTAATTGTTAGCTATAAATGAGCTTAGAAGCAATTTATTTTACATTTAAGTGTTTTTTTTATTATTATTATTATACTTTCAAAAAGTTACTTCTTAAAACTATTTTCCAAAAGTTTCCTATAGGATATAAGGTATAGACATAATAATATTATATAGTAGCTGTATGCTGCAGACTACTAATTTAACATATAGATTTTAATTATAGGTATCTATCTACTTAAAATTTTCTTAACTCTCTAAAACCGACAATTAGAAACAGTGTCGGCCTGACCAGTGACCACTAAAGGTGTCGCAGTATAGTCGTAGTATGAACATAGAAGCAAATTATCTTGTATCGGAAACTTCCAAAAATATGTAATTTTTTCAAAAAATTTTACGATTTTTAACCATAATTCTGATAATACCTTATTTGTTTTCATATTTTTAAATTACTCAATGACAGTATGATTAATAATTTCGGTATTCCCAAGTGTAGCCGTTTGGATTGTAATTTGTAGTATTGTATTGAGTATATACATAACTCCTAACAAATCTCTTAAAATAATTACTAAAATTATAAATTTACAATTATAATACAATAGTAATATATATCTAATCAGAATGGAAGATGAAAAAAAAAAAATTCTTTAAAGTAAAATTATATTATTAAAATTATAAATATTTGAAATTACAATGACATAGAACATGAGGGTGCTTAAGCCAGTGGGAAAACTACAGGAACGTATATTTATCCAAACTATGGATATTTCTATGTTATTTTGCTATCATATGTGCTTAGAAAAAACCATGCATTTTTGTTGTTCTGTTGCCTATCTGTCACTAATAATTTAGCTGCTCTAACTCATTTGTATTTTTGTGCTCATAATATTTTATAGTTTCAAATTATTTATCGAGGCATAATGTATTTTTGTTAAAAAAAGATTAAGGGCCCGGGCTTGGAAACGTTTATATATAACGATAATAATTAAATCGATAGTAATGTAATTTATAATAATATTATGTCATACTTATACTATAATATCGCGTATTAAACGGTATTGACGTCTTGTAGTTGGGACTTTAAATTATGAGCAAGGGATCTATTAGTTTTAAGTTTTAACATAGGTACAATATTTTTATTTGTTAACGTTTTTGATGATTTTATTTTCATCACCTCATATTACTTACTATCGAAGAGATAGCAAATTAAATGTGATTTTTTGATTTTCTCGCGTTTTTTTAAAACTCAGTAAGTAACATCCAAAGCAATTATTTACGATGGATCTAGCAGTTTTTTATAAAATAAATTTTGGTTTTTTTAACTTAAAAAATATGAAAACTTGAAAGTTAAAACTGGAAACAACGATAAATAAATGGGGTACAAATTTAAAAAAAAACTTGCATTTTTGTGGATTCTTTTCGTATTTATTCGGAATATTTATTTTTTGTTTCTATTGAATTTTTTTAACGATTATTTAAAAAAATTATTTTAGACACTTAGTAAATTTTTTCTGTAAACTTTTTAGCATAGCCGATAATGGATCAAAAAGTTTTGTATAGTAGTATATATCTTTTATAACTGAGATGGGAAATTTCATCAAGATTATAACACTTTATAATAATGCAAAGGACTAAGGAGTATAATCTAAGATGACCTTCGAACATTTTTGAAGAATACCTAATAAAATGTCCTGTCGGAGACTCGGAGCTATATATTATATTTACTTATTTATGAAGGGATAATTTCTGTCAATTTTTAGTTACGTGGCACTCCGGTGATTCTATCCTACATCGTTGTGTTACAATCACTTTTAATTTATAAATGATCGTTGGTATGAGTATGCTCTAAGTATTGGTACAGGGTGTATCTTATGTCATTGTACGTGGGGGTTTTTTAACGATTATGGATTGATGACATACAACTTCGTTAAAACGAAAAAGGACATGTTCTTTATTTTTAACAGGACATTTTTTTATAATAATTTCAAAATGTTTAAACATAGGTGTACCAATAGAAAAATCAACTTTATTTTTTCAAATGGTAACTACTATGGATTCCGGTTAAACTTTTTTGCTGAACATTTTGAAAGTCAAATCATCAATTTTGGTTCGCTGGTTTATTAAGTATGGCTCTAAAGTTTAGTAAAATATGTATGATATGTAGGTTTAATTTACAAGAGCTAAATAATTTTTCTTATAACTACCTTTTTATACACTTAAGTAGCTTAATCGGTAATCTAATGACACCCTCAAAAAAAAAAAAAAAAAACAAACAAAATTGTTTGCATTTTTATTTTAACATACCATCATCAAAATCAGTATTATTATTTTAATTTGTTATTATGGGTGATCGTTATTAATTATTTCACAGTTACTTTCCTTACAATATCATAAATTTCGATTTTTTTATTAGGTGGCTAAAGTAATAATGGTAAATTGATAAATGGTATTCGATTTTTGACATTAATGTATTAGGTAGGTATGTATGGGGGTTAAAAAAAATATGTAATGAAAAAAGTGTAATGTTTTGTGGTGCTCTTCTCGTAGTGGGATTAATTTGAAATTAGAACCATATAGCTTCCCTATATTGGTAGGTATTGCATGCAAAGTATGAATTTAGGAGTTTAAATTCATAACCCTTTATATTTTTGAGAATTACAATTAATTATGTTCAAAATAAAAATAAAAATAAAAAAACTATTATACAGATAGTTTTTTTTTTGTTTGCGATTTTATAAGTCAATTTGGGAAATTGACTGATACACTGGGGTATTTAACGGAGCGACGAAACAGGCGTCATAGCGAGAGTACACACGATCGTGGAATAAAGATGTCGGAGATGACCGTCGTGACCAATGACACAGTTATGTCCAGTGAAGAAAGAGGTGGTGTGCAGGACGTGACGAGACAGACGTTAGTCGTAGTCAGAGATCGGATAAATTGTGTCGAGAGTCGAGACGTAGGCGACGGAGCTTTGACAGTGGTCCGTTGCGGCGAGATGTCTTAGTTGTAGTGGAGAACAGTGTCGTTACTTGATTAACTTTTATACAAAATATTAGACTAGGGAACAGGTTGCTCTGTCAGAGAGTCCCAGCGGCAGCGACAACGATGACAACGGCGACGGTGGACATCAGCCACTGCGTGAGGCGACGGACTCTGCTACAGTAGGGGGTCGAGGGAATTGGATTGCATAACACTGTTGACTATTATATCATTGAATGTGTGTATCACGTAATTGTGTACTAACGAAATAATATTTTATAATTTTGGGAAGTGTGTTTGGGGAATGGGGATTATTTTAATTAAAAGAGGGTCAAAATTCCGTGACGTTACATACCAAACATGTATATATATTATTATAATATTAACATATCTTTGGTGTCATTTTGCTACCCTGCTAGAAAATAACGAACCAAGATTCGTTTGTTGACACGAGTCCTTCATCCAATGTGTTGTATTATAGAAGTATGTGACATCATAATATCATGTTTTTTCTATATTATTTTCATTTGGTTTGTTATAGTCTACAGTGTGCACAATAAAATCTTATATTTGTTCACGTCTTAATGTCATGGCATCGTCATCGGTGGCAAGAGGTGCAGATGTGCGCAAAGATCCGGTGGACGGGGTGGCACAACGACGGCGGAGAGAGCTGCAGGTGGTCCGGGCCGAGTTACAAGCGTGCAGACGGACGACGGAGACACTGTGTCGGCAGATAGCCGATGACCGAGTGAAGCTGGATACGGCGGTCACGGAATACGGGCGCCGGTCGGCGGACCTGGCTAAGCGGCAGTCCGAGGCGCACGGTCGTCTGGTGGCCGTGCTGTATGGCCGGTCGGCGGCCGAATGCCGCCGCGAGATGGTGCACGATCGCGCGGAGAACGAGCTGAGAGCGCGGAGAACGGCCAGCACAGTGCGCGCGTATCGGCTGGACGCCAGGTGGCAGCAGCTTCACGGACGGTACCGTGGGTTTGCGATGGAAGTGTTGGACACGGGTCGGCGGTCGTCTTCGTCATCTCCACCATTACCACCGCCAACACCACCGACGCCGCCGGTCGGGATGGCGAGGCGCCGGCTTGGGCCTGCCAAACAGGGACGCCGTTTTTTTGCACTGGCTGACCACGTGGGCACGCAGTACCGGAGGGAGTCGCTCCGGACGTCTCGGTCGCTGCACAGGCTGATGTCCGGATACCTTAAGGAAACGTCATCGGGCAGCCCGTCCCCGTCTCGTGATGGCCGGACGTCGTTGAACGTGCTAGACGATGCCGAACCGGTACAGGTATTAGACAAGCTGCGCGTCATGCAGGAGCAGTGTGCGAGGATCGCGGAGCGGGTGCGCAGGCGGACGACGACCGGACGGACCGAGCAACACCCACCGGAGACCAGCGGCGGAAAACGTCCTCAAACCGACGTGTTGTTAGAGGCCCAGCGCACGTTAATGGCGGGCCAACAGTATTTGAGCAGGATACGGCGATTGATGGAATTGGCCATCGGCGAGGTGGAGCGCGAGCAGATTGCGTTGCGGAGACTGTTGTGCGCGACGTGCGCGACGTGTGTCGGTAAAAGAGCACCGCTTCGGTACGGCTCGTCGGCGGTCACTGAAATCGCGGGACGGCTCGAGCGAGCCTGTTTTGCGTTGTTCGCGCGATTAGACAAGGCGGGGGCTCCGGGCCCACGGAGTACACCGGACCGGACTGATCAGGCCCACGCAAACAGTCAGGGCACGGCTACTCATGATGTGGTCACGTTGTGCTTGCGCGCCGTACGTGAGCACCGCGTGAACGCTGTGCGCAGTATTCAAGACACTGAGCGCCGCGTAGGTGACTTCCGCAAAGCGGTGGCTCGGCTGCTGTTGGCCGCCACACCGAGGAGTGATTTGGCCGGCGCCGCTGCTGACACCTACCGACGTCATTCCGGACGAGCCTCCGCGCGATCAACGCACGGCAAGCGTAAAACGTCGACGCCGCCCAACCAAATGACAGAGGCCGGTGGCCGACGGTGGCCACCGACCACGAGGACTTTGAGCAACAAAACAACGGTCATGTCTCCGAAATCGTCGCTGAGGACGAAATATTATAATTATGGCGATGGTGGCACTACTGAATTTACCGTGGCCGTCCCGACCACGGTTACGATGCTATGTCCCCCGTCTATTGGTACCATACAATACGAGTGACATCATTATATTAATACGATCACTAGAATATATTGTATATACATTGTAATATTGTATTTTTTATAATATAATGTACAATTCTCTGGTTGGGTTACTGTTACCTATTCAATTTACTTTTTACGCGAAAACAAATTTAGGTACCTAATAAGCAAATTTGTAACCGATGAGCTTACAAAAACTCAAGTCTCAATTGATTTCAACTGAGATTATAACCGTAATTCAGGTCATTTAGATCCTTCTAAGGCACAGCTATCGAGTAGATAACCGTGTTCTTAGGAAAATATTGGAATTTTCTTAGTTAAATCTATTAACATGAAATTATAAAAACATTAAGAAAAAGAACATAGAAAAATTAAAATAATCTAACAATAAGAAATAATACAAATATAATAATATTAGAAATTTGCATATTACTTTATTTTATATATTAGTACATAATATTATAATTGGCACTGAGTAGTATATTATATAGTATAAATAATATAATATTATAATTCTATTTGATATTAGTGTATTATTTTTATTTTATATTTTATATTACAGGTACATGCTTTTATTATTTGTAACTATTGTTTGTTTTCTAGTGTACTACTTATCGATGTGAATAATTAATTATAATTTTTACTTACATTAACATTTAATTCTAAGCTGTTGAATTCATTGTTCAGTTTTTCCATAGTTTTTTAAGCAATATTTTTAGGAATTGTATTTATATTAGTATATCTTATATAAGTTTAAAAATAAATATAACAATATATAACAATAAAACAATAACATTACCTAATAAAAATGCAGCTGAAAGCGAGGCTTGCAAACGTTATAATAACGTTATGATTATAACGTTATATTTAACAAAAAAAGATTGAAATTTGTAAACGTTATTATAACGGAAAGCCATAATAAAAAATAATTAAATACCGCAAAACAAAACATAATGATTAACAAAATATATTGTATATCATTAAACAAAACATAACGCCAAACGAAATATTAAAAAAATAATTTTTTTTAAAGGTCTATTGGTTTAATAGAAACATTTATTTCATGCAAACAATCTAAGAATTGATTATATTATTTTCCATATCCAGGCCATTGCCTACCCGCATTAGTTAATATTTTTTAAATTAATTGGTATCAAATCTATTTTAAATAACAACAAACGCAAAACTTGTATAATGTTTTAGTTTTAAATAACGATAATAATCACAAAACTTGGATAAAGTTTTAATTGTAAATAACGATAAATGCAAAAATTGTGTAATGTTTTAATTGTAAATAACATAAAATGGATTTTTTTTCAAATGCATGAACTGGCTGAAAGTCATAATATGCTCGTCGACGACATCTCCGCCACCATCTCTCTGATGTAATAAATAATAAATTGTCATTCTATGTAAACTTGTTTATGATAAATTATGATGTCTGTTATCAACTAAAATAATAACAACCAATTATATGTCCCACTATCTACCAATATCTTATTTAAATTATTATTATAGTAAATCCAAGGTGGATTGGTCACAACAAAATAGTCGAAACTCTTCCATAGCTCCACCTCATTTCTTCCAGCGGTCATTGATTACCCACTGATCGATTCAGATGTACATGAAGTTGGCCCCCCCACTTTGTCCGAATGATTTCAAAATACCACCAAATAATTGCAAATAATTGCAAATCGAGTTTCGTTAATTGCAAATCACCCAGTTTTGAGTAAAATCAAATTCAAAATTAGGGGGGCCAACTTCTTTTGACTTACAAATGTTCAATTCATGCTTACAAATACTTACGAATTTCGCAGGTCTATTGGGAACAGTCAAAGGTCAAAAAGCTTGATAAAGCATGGCCAACTTCTTTTTAAGGATAATTAATGGAGGGATGACTTACAAATTTTAAATTCGTGATTACAAATACTTATAATTTGTCAATGACATTTTGGCATAGTCCAAAACTTTGAAATGCGAAAACAGATAAGTTTCGCCAAATAATTGCAACCAAATTGCAACTAATTGCAAATCATTTTTTATATTTTTTATGAATTTTTCAATTTTTTAGCCTGCCAAACCCACTTTGTCTGATCCATTGATTTATTATTTTAGAAGACATATTTTTGCTTACCTAGATACATTTTATTTAAATCATATAAGTATTTTTTTTGAATCGGACAAAGTGGGGGGGGGGAGGAACTTCATGTACATTCGATTCAGTCCATTTTTTTCCTTTGCTCAGTGCAAGTAATATATTTTTTTTTATAACTTTTACCAAACTGTTTGTCATCAAGTGTCGGAGAATAGGATGGACAATCCTTGAAGGTTAGGGCACCAGGAAACAAAAATTTTTTTTTGTAAATACTATATAATAATAGGTACACACAAATTATATTATAATATAGTACAAATACAGAAAAAATATATATACTACTCCTGTAAGCACTAATAGCTAGTGTTTAGAGAGTTATCAACTTAATACGGCTATACCTACAACCTACGCTATCTACCTATAGATACAATATTCTGATATCAACCCATTATTTATCACATTAATATAATATATAATGTGTATAATTATTGTGTGAGTGTAAATATTTTGGAACAAATGCAGTTTAGTTCCCACGCGATTTTTCGATTTGTTTCCTCCCAAAATGTGTGTTTTAAAGCACTGAATACAAAAGTCTAGTTCAAAAATTCTCGCATTTTTTTACTTAAAAAGTTATACCAAAAAAAACTTTTGTAATGTGGTCGGGGGAACGACTAGTTAAATATAAGATATCCAGGGAGAAGCGTATAGATATAAATACCGTAGCCAGGGACAGATATGTAGATATCAGGATCTTAAATATATTTAAATTACTAGGATTCTATTTCAGTTAAACTTATGTTTTATTGTCTATTAAACACATACAAAAACTAATACTCACAAATATATCAAATATGGTTCTATTATACTATGTGGCCGTAGTCCTACGTAGTCCAGTAATCGTATTGTGTGGTGAGGTAGAAGGTGCACCGCGAACCAACTTACTCATACATTGTGTGTGTTGGCCATAGACCTTAAAATTATGTGTGTATTCTAATATGTATAGGTCAGCAGTTCGTATTATATATATATATGTCAATATCATGTAACATATTTATATTTATAATTGTTACACTATAAAACAGTACATTTTTCAAAAATACGTGATATCCTCGATAAAAACATCGAAAAAACTTTTTGATTTTTTTTTTTAAATTTTATGTTTTTTATGATGAATGGAAATATGCAAATAGATTTTAACTATCGTATTTGCTGTTTAAAAACTCGTAAATTGAAACCAAAATTTACACAATATCACAACTCGATATCACAATATCCCTCGGCATGTAACTACGCGTGTATCGGCAATCGTCGCTACGTTCCTCGGCGCCATCACTCCGCTCCTCAAATCGAAAAAATACCCCAACTTGGTATGCAAAACCACTTCAAGTAGGTAACAGGGACAAAATAATTATGGATATGTGAAAATTTAAATTAAAAATGTTATTTTGCTTGGGCAGTGACTACGCGTGTATCGGCTCTCGTCGCTACGCTCCTCAAATCGAAAATATCCCTCGACTTGTTATGCAAAACCACTTCATGTAGGTCGCAATGGTCACAGATTTATTAATCCACGTTTTTGATCAAAATTACTTTAGATAATATTATAACAAGATAAAATAACATAATTAATAAGAGGTGACAATCCAATACGAACTTTACGTTAACTTTGGTAAGATATACCTTCCAATATAATAATTTGTGAAAATTTTTTAATTTGATTTTTGTATTCAGTGCTTTAAAACACACATTTCGGGTGAAAAAATACCGAAAAAATCGCATGGGAACCAAACTGTATTTATACCAAACTTTTAAACAAACACTTAAGTGTTAATAACCGTTATTATTCGGGTTAATATTGGTTAATAGTACGGATGTTTAGTAGTCCAGAAAAACATCATTTTTTCTAGTTATTTTTATTAGTTATTTTAAATTAAACTTAAAACATAAGTTAAACAATTTTTGTAAGTTAATTTTAGCTTAAAAATAATTTTAAAAATAGTGTTTGATCTCTGACAAATGAAAATACATACCTAGTTTAGTTGTTGACACGAGACCAGACCCGACCATCAGATATACGTATTTAACACATTAATATTTAATATTGCTATTGGCTATATTTGGAATTTGGATTTGTTCTATACTAATTAAGTAACTAATTATAATTTAAATAATTCAATATCTGGAAATTCGGTTTAATTAGAACCGAATGATAGAATCAAATTTTATTTTATAAAGTTTTTAAGAAAATATTTATAGTATTTACTATACTCCAATTGATTGAAAAATGTCCTATAATATTGTTATTATTAAACTAATAATTATTTACAAAATCGAACTAACCACATAAAATACTTACAAATAGATACATCACTTGAAGATTGTAATATAAAAATTATTCGGGTTTCGGGTTAACCAGAATCTATTCAGGATTTGGTTAATTCGGGTTTTTCGAAAATAGAACCATTCGGGTTATATGGGTTTCGGCCTTCGGGTGTTAGATTTGTAAGGGTTTTAAGAGTGTTACTTGTTCTGGTTAATTCTGGTGAAAGGCCTGGTTTTTTGTTAGTGCTTACCATATGTTCAACCACCCCATCCTCCAAAATAATTTCCACTACGACGCCTAGGCGTCATAAAACCCCTTTCACCAAGCTACTGTATATTATAAATTTCTAGCTGATCCCTAGCAATTAATAACCCGTAAAAAATGATGATTGTATAACTCTTTTCAAGTGTAATTTGCTGCAGTAAGTGCAACTATGCCACTCTGGTAGACAATGTTCAAAAATGTTCGTTCTAAAATTAAAAAGTGGGTAAGTGCCAAGTGGATGTCGCTCGGATGTGTAGTAGGTTACAAGTGGGTCATTGTAATGGATGATGTGAAATTTGAATTCAATGATATAATATCATTGTATAAGAAAAACGATTCTGAGCGAAAACGGTCAGTCAGCCTATGATATTACTAGGTATATTTGATGATATTATTGTGAATAAAGTAATTTATATATTACCTATTTACGTGTAACCTTGTTTTAAATTTTCAATCCTTAGCTATAAAAGTTGAAAATTTTATAAATTTTTAACAACAAAATTATTATTAAATTTTAAATTTGATAAATTTCGTAAAAAATCGTACTTTAAATGATTTTAAAAAAAAATTAAGCCTATGTATTTTTAATATTTTTCAACTGATATTGTAATAATATATCAGGAGCCTTTCATTAAATTTTCACGCTTATTGGCCAAAAAAATAAAACTTAAGTGATATTCATAGAAAAAAAAACTAAAAAAATTGTAATTTGAAATGGTCCGTAAATAGCTCAAAAAAGTCAAAATATTTTGAAAATGTTATCAAGTATAGGAACATATAAAATAAACATTCAATGAAATTTTCATGTATCTACAGATATTCGTTTTTGAATTAAAAAAAATAAATAATTAAGTATAAAATTATAAAATTATAAAATTAAAAAAAAATACAACAAAATAAGAAAATCGTTACATGAGAAATTGAGTGAATATCCAATGTTGTAATAATATGAACTTCAAACGCTCATAAAAATTTAATTTGACTTGCTGGTAGGCATTTTTTTTTAATAAAGGTAGACAAACTTATGAAAATCTTGTTTTACTTTTTAAAATTGTGAGCTTCCAGTAGTTTCGAGGCTACTAAAAATCACCCACGACCAAAGGGGAGCACTTCGGCCGTGACCTATGAGCCGCACCGCGTGGTGGCCCGAGGGCCACGTCGGTGGAACTCATAGGCTTTGTACACGCAACGGCAAATGAATGCCGAGGATTTATGTGGGGAGAAGAGAAATAGAATAATAATTAAAGTTTGGCTATTAAAACAATATAATAAATTAATATAAGTGAAATATTATATCATTTTAAGATAATAAAATCTGGCACATAATAATGTAATACAATAAATTGGGTACATGGCAAATATAAAATAATTTTGTCAGACTGGCACATGGCAAATATAAAATAATAAATGTATTGTCATTTCTGGTGAAATAAAAGTTATGGCACGTTTTTCCCGGCCCACGGGAGGCGACACACCATATCACTCATGGTGTGCCCTCGCAGGGTTACCGGGAAAAAAGGCTTTGTGCACGCAACGGCACATAATTTTGTGGTAGAACAGATTTTAGGGACCCGCGTCTTGCAACGCCTCCTCTGGCACACAGGTTATACAAACACGAGTTTTGCATAACCTGTGGCCTACGTGCTTGTGCGGGGGGGGGGACAGGGGAAATAAATAACAAATTACGACTCTGACGCTGGGCTGCATTGTTGACTTCGACTGGGTCAGCTGTTGGCCGCCGCCCGGGCCCTCGTGGTTTGTTTAGCCCATCATCATGGTCCGTTGTCGGGGTCGATGTATGAGGTTGACAGTTTGCTTACGTCGTCGTCTGTGTTGGTCGGTGTCTGCACCCACAGGTTAACAAAGTGGACGATGTCGCGTGGTGTTGTTGACAGCGTGTAGGTGAGACGTTGAGCGCAGAAAACTGGTGACGAGCAAAGCCGTTGAAGGCAAAAAACTGAGTGATGAGAGGACGATCCGGCTTGGCCTGCGACGGAGCTTTTTGGTATTGTTGAGTAGTGGGGTAGGTCAGTGTCGTATAATAGAGGGAATTATTACAATAATCAGGCTTGGTGACAGTTTGCTCCGCTGGTGTCGTGCGGCGGGACCCGACGTAGGCGCCGACGGCATCGACGGCCGTGAGCAACGACGTGTAGGTACCGGTCACTGCGGGTTGTGGGGGTCGGGGGACTGTAGTTACATAATACTGCGGTTATTCCTGCATTGGCGCGCGATAATCATAACAATGTAATAATAAGGTACGCTCGTGAATGATAATATGGGTACAGGTATGTTTGTTATATTTAATAATAAGACTGCAAAAAATGCTGTGACGTTACAAAATCTTAAAATTTTTATGTATTTCTAACTCAAAATAATTTGCAAATTTTCATTAATTTTACGTATTTTTCATCTGTTTTTCACAGCCCATTTGATAACTATTGGAAAATTTTTAATTTTGACTCCCGTAAGTACCAACTAGATTCACTTTCCTATCAGAAAAGATACGCTGGGACAAAAAAATCTAAAATATCCCTTGACTTGCTATGCAACACTACCTCAAGTTGGTCACAAGGGTAACCACCATTTAACCACTCTTATAATTTTTTGGACAAGTGCTGGTTACTTAGTAAAGTATTGGTCACCCGTCACCATTACATAATGAAAGTCCGTGCCCAACCACTGTTTTTTAGATAAGTATAACTCATCCCATTGGATTCGGAAAGGTCCGAGAAAAGGGTTAACCCCCTCCTCCCACCGGGTTGGTGGCCTGAAACATCTCACAAGACCTTGGAGCGAACCCCCCCCCCCCCCAACAAAGATCGTCACCAGAAACATAAACAGTTATGAAGCCCAAACTGTCAAGACACGCCGCCTCACTGATAACAAAAATTCCTATAGGTTGGACTATGTGCCGTGTCCACCGCAGGACCCATTGGATAGATTTTTAAGGTACCAGATGTTTGGCCACCACTCGAGAAGCAACCTGGCACTTGATAAGGCTCGAGCCTGCTGGAGGTACAGTAAAGGCAACCAGATGAAGGACTGAAAAGCAGCCAAATAAGTCTGCCTGGCCTGCGAAATGTCAAATATTTCTAAGGTGTACCACAAGCTCAGCTTGGGAACCTGTGCCCCCAGATAATTGGCCACCAGACCGAAGATCATTCCCACCGATGGTTAATATGTCAAAGTCAACCTGAACGGGTTTTGGGCTGCTGAGCATCTCATGACTCAGGCAGCCATCGAGATTGAAGTAATCGTCCTCATCGTAAGCGAACCGTACACTCACCAAAGCTGCGAGGACTGTTTCGGTCTGGACTTGAAAGTGGCAGTGGCAACCACCCAACAGATATTACACAACCATGACTGCCTAGGTCCAGCACCGGGTTTGCATAGATGTCCTTCTTTGAGCTAACAGTCTTCAGCTGTTCATTGAGGCCCAGCTTGATCATTCCCGAGTTCACCACCTCTTTCGGAGACATTTTTTTCTTTTTTTCCCGTTGTATCGAAGACAAGAAGAGGAACTGCTATTAAATCCGACCCCCATCTTTTATTGTTAGTAAATTGTTTACAAAACAAATAATAACAATAGCATCTGGTGTATGCGCCTCACTGCCTGGCGGACTTTCCTTATCACAGTAGGTATGTGTCCACCAGAATGCCCAGGTTGGGGAGCTTATGACATCGTCTTCATCTTCGTCGATATCCGATCTCAATTCTCGTACTGGATTTACTGCACAGCTGGCGTTGTACAAGTCGATCTGACCATTTTGTACTTTCACCTTCCCACAGCCACCCGTCTCGCACTCTTCTCCTGTTCTTTCAGCGTCATTTTAATCTCCACTATCTTCTATACTAGGTGGAAGGTTTCTTCGTCAAAGAGCAATGCCATGGGTCAGCAGGGATATCCTCGAATAGTAGACCACACAGGATGTTGCAACTCGTGAGAGGTCTCAACTGGCATAGAGGCAAAAATTGCTGACTCCCTTTCCAAGGTTTCGGTAACTAACTGGGACGCGGAGCCCTCTCCCGCGGTGCGAAAACATTTTGAGGCATTTGACCCAGTCAAAAATACCTTGGAGTTCACGTGGGTCATTCCACGTTTTACAATCGAGGAGCTCGACAAGGCCGCCGGGAGTCTTTTGTCAGGCAAAGCCACAGGACCCTCCGGGATCCTCAACGAAATACTCGAGATGCTCGTGTTACTGCACCCTCAGAATCCCTACAAAGTATAAAACGATAAATATATTTATTATTAATAATTTTTTTTAATGTCTTAGGGGGTCTTATTATAGAACGACCCTAAGGTCTTTATAAATATGCTTAACAATTATAAAGCCGATATTTTGACAGCATTGTACTTGATGGCACAACTCCACAATTGAATACCGTAAATCCAAATCGGTTTTATGATTGCTACAAACTGTAGACGTTTGCTTTCGATGATCAACTCGGAGCGGTTACTGACTGACCATTTAACTATTAAACTTTTTTTTTAATCTGAATTTTGTTTTGATGAACGTTGTGCTTTAAAATTAGACGAAAGTCAAGGTACATTCCAAGATTTATAACTGAATCTTTTTGTGGGTTTGGTGATTGATTTAGTACTATTTCAATGTTTTCAGTTTTGCGTAACGCATCTATCACTAACGTGTACCGATTTATCGCAATTGATCTTAATTTTCCGACATCTTGTCCAGGCAAAGATGTTTTCAATTGACTTCTGTAAGTTATATTAAGTTACAGCGAGTTGACTTTTACGTGTCAACAAAATTACTGTCTTACTGTTTTTACTAATTTTAACATAGCATGGTGATTTTTTTGGATTTAAGCTATTATTTAAAAGCAATTTCTAACTGAGAAAAATCTTTGATTTTTTTTTCACGCATTGCATTAAGTGGTTGGCATTGCAAAATTCTTAGTCAATGGAGTAAATACATATTCAAGATGTCCAGAGTATATTTCGGATTTTTCTTATTCACTCCTTACCCAGGTGCCGTCTTCCTAACGGATTGGTGGTATCTGAACACGTGGCCTCTTCATGTGTCTTACCACTTTCCATAGCGAATAATTGGTAATAACCGTCGCAGTTAGACCACTCAAGTATGTTTTGAACGTTTCATTTTTTATTTCTTTGATTTTATCATAAAACATTTTGCTTACACGGTTTCATTCTGTTTTATACGTTGGGTGCAGTGAGCTATGCCATGTTTGTCTTGCTCAGCGTTTTTGTTGTGCTAGCTTTCTTATTTATTTATTTTTTATTTAATGATATTAACACCAATCGGCTTTAATTAGGTTATTTATACAAAAGTCGTAGTTAACAAAATACTAATCTTACCATATTATAAAATTAAGTCCCTTATTATTCTATTAGATCTTTAAAACTATGCAACGGATTTTGATCCAGGACTTTTCAATTGAGAGAGTGATTCATGAGGAAAGTTTATATGTATATAACATGCATATAATACTGGGTGATTTTTTATCAAGCACTCATTATTTCAAAAAGTGTAAAATTTTTTGAAAATATTTTTTTATATAGTTTCAAGTCGCTTATAAAACAACATTTTTCCTAAAAAATTATATTTTTAAATATTTTTTATCTATTTAATTTTTTAATTTTTTTAGTTTTTTAAATGACAACATAGGGTTTTAATTTTATATTCCAAAGCACAATATTTTTTTTAGTTTTTTGATACATAGCGGAGTGGAGTGGTATGGGGTTATCCCGAGAAATGTTAGTCCATTTTTCCGCTCATCTAAACTTTGAATATTTATAACTCATAAACTATATGCCCCAAATTCGATTTGTATCAAAATACTAAGAAAAATATTGTGCTTTGGAATATAAAATTAAAACCCTATGTTGTCATTCAAAAAAGTAAAAAACTTAAAAAATTATAAGAATAAAAAATATTTAAAATATAATTTTTTAAGAAAAACGTTATTTTATAAGTGACTTGAAACTGTGTAAAAAAATATTTTCAAAAAAATTTACACTTTTTGAAAGAATGAGTGTTGTTTGATAAAAGAATCACGCGGTGTAGTAGAGAAACACTGCCTATTTTTTGTATGCACGAGCATATATCTCGAAAAGAACTTACTTATTTTCATACGGTTTTCACTAATATATCGGTCGAGTTACGGGGAAGGTTTTAAAAAAAATCAATAAAAGTTATTTCAATAGATTATTACTAAAAAATTGGAGGGTGTATACACTATACAGCTTGATTTTTCAACTCATATAGGCTGTATATAGGTAAGGGGTAGCTCACACATGATTTTTTTTTTTTGTCAATCTAACTGGTTGTAATTCGTTACATATTATATTAATATTATAATTAGAAGAAATATGGTATATACATTTTGTACAAATATATTTATTAAAATACAAATCTTTGGCCTGGACAACGTCGGACGGGACAGCTAGTAAATTACAAATAAAACATAATACAATAACAAAATAAGGCTAAATATCAACATTATTCTCATTTAAACTGTGCATTGTTTTAATTAAAGGATCATTTAATAAATAGTTAGAACGGAGAGTAGGAAGGTGAAAGGTCTCAGTGGATCTAGTATGGATGGTTGGAACTCTCAGGTTTAAACGCTCAAGGAGACGTGTTGTTTCAACTTTATCGTGAATTAATTTTATAACAAAATTATGATCAGAACTTAGCCATCTAACATTCAGAGAGCAGAGATTTAATGCATCCATGACTGGTCGATAAGAATGTTGAGGGTGATTTTAATAGGAACCTAGCGTAGTTAAGGAAGCAGTTTTGAACACGATCAATTAATTTAATTTCTGAACGAGGATAAGGGTTCCAAATAGATCGAGCCATAGTCATGAATTGAACGAATAAGAGATGAATAAAGAGGTATTATAAGCAAGGGGCTGAATTAAAATGTTTAGTGTGTCTTCGTAAAAATCTAAGAAGCCTTAGGGCTTTACACTTAATGTAGTCAATATGGGGTCTGAAAGAAAGTGATGAAGCATATATTATACCCAGGCCTTTTACCTTGGAGACACGATTTAGGGGTGAGTCATTGTAAGTATAGGTGTAGTCAACAATTATCTGAGTTCTGGAAAATTATATAACTTTGCACTTATTATAGTTAAGAGTAAGGCCAATAGTATTGCAACATTTAACAAAACTATTGAACGATGATTAAAGGACATCACAATCAGTATTGGACGATATGTGGGAAAACAGTTTAGCATAATCAGCAAATACAAGTAAACGGATGGAAGGGGCATTATGAAAGATAGAGTTAACAAAGAGGTTAAATAGAAGAGGAGATAAATGTCCACCTTGCGGAACTCCAGAAGTAATCTTGAACTTATTTAATGAAGTATTAAATAACTTAACATATTGCCTTCTCCACACCAGGTAAGATTGGATCCATGACAGAAGTGGAAATCCTATGCCCAACATATCCAGTAAGTAGAATTTGGGAGGTATAATCAACCAAGTCGAATGCTTTTAAAAAGTCAGTAAAGACCTAATCAATTTGATTTCCTTCCTTAAGGGCATCGTGAAGAAAATAAGTATTGTAAAGAGCTGGTTATAGTGGAACGACTGAAAAAAACCCATGTTGGTCTATTGATAATGCAGATTTAAGGGCACTTTCGATTTTTTTTAGTACTAATAGTTCAACGAGTTTACAATAAAATGAAGATTTGATACTTGCCTATAGTTAGTAACTAGAGAGGGATAACCAGATTTTAAAATTGGGGTAACATGGCTAATTTTCCATAGAGATGGAAATATGCCCTCTCCAAGAGATTGTTTGAAAATGGCACAAAGCGGGAAGCAGAGGGCTTTACGACATTTGAAAAGTAGCGAAGCTGGTATATTATCAGGACCCAAACCATGGGTGTTGGAAAGCGTCTTAAGGTTATCTGATAATTCCTCGAGAGGGAGGTAGATAATTTGGATGGTAGAAAGGAGAACTATTGCATTTTAATATTCATAAGATCAAGATTTGGAGTGGAAGAAGGAGATTCATAAGTGGAAGCGAAAAAGGAGGATAAAAAATAGGCAACATAAGAACTGCTAGCGGAAATATAATTTAAATGTACTTCATTAGGAATCATGGAAGAATAATTACGTTTATTATTAATGAAAGACCAAAACTCAAGACCGTCACGAGAATTAGAAGTAAGTCGAGTCTGGGTAATATTAATGTGAGACATTAAACATACCTTTGATGTAGTTTTACATTGAGAACAAAAATTAGAAAATGTTGAAGTCCATAAAAAACCAATTAATTGGCATTTTTTATGAGCTGCTTTCTTCTTAAATTGAAGAGATTTGAGTTCTGGGAGACCTATTTCGGAAAGGTTGATCTACGGAACAATTTAAGTGGAACGAAACGATGGATAACATCAATAATGGAATCCTGTAATATTGATGCTGAAATATCATCTGACTGTTGGTCAAAGGAGGTAGTGCAATCAATATTGGCTAAGGAAGATGCAATAGAAATGAAATCAGCATTTTTGAAATTCCGAAATGAATCGTTATCATCTCGCATGATTTTGGGAATAGGAACCTGATAATTAAATATCAGTTCTGGGTGATAACTGTCACAAGAAACGAGGCTTATTGGCGCAACATTCACAGTAGCACAATATGTATTAAAGAAGATTAAATCAAGGAGAGAACCCAAATTATTGTGAATATAGTTCCACTGGAGGAAATCCATATTAAGAAACTGATCACCAATAGTCGTTGTTTTTTCATTGATTCCACCACTATGAACAAGTTTCTTCTTAATTTAACTCCACGATACTCCAAGAAAGTTTAAATCACCGCAAAAAATACCCAAATCACATTTTTTCCGATTCCCAGGATAAGTCAACTGATTTAGCGTAAGAGTCGTAAAGTGACAAATTTAAATTAGGAGGAATATATACAACACTAATAAGGGCAGAGAACCCATGAGAAACTGAGAATTGAACAAAAAATTGTTCAACGTTCTTCACACCAGTATGGACAAGTTGGGGACGTAGAAAGTTCTTAAACTATATAAGAACATCCCCACCTCGGGTGAAGATACTAGTATATTTGGTTCTGTCGCACCATTGTAAAACCACTAGCTTCATTGCTCCGCTCAGAATCTAATATAGTTGTTATAACATAACTTTTATAAAAAATTTTCCTAAAATACATTACTTCATTCATAGTTGACCTCAGATAACTTTTCAACCTTTTTAAGGTTGAAAAATATCTCTTTGGAGTGGCTGTAGATACTGACGATTTACAAAACTGCAAAATATTTAAATTAAAAAATTAACTCAGTATTTTTTAACCATTTTCGGTACCAAAATTATAAAAAAATCACGATATTAATTGAAAATTTTGATAACTGAAAACTTCAACATTTTTTTAAAAAATCCTTCGTATTGTATGATAAAATTTGTTTTTCTTAATCATGTAAAAACACAACATTTAACATGTACGAAACACGAGTCAATGAGAGGGGGGTGGTGGTCTGGACCCCTTGGACCCCTCCCTAAATACGACATTGGTTTCGCGGATACTGAATCTGCAGATCATTTATACAACGACTACCAATAAATTATATATCGTTTACAATTCGGTGAGTACTTATTTATTTGGTTCCGTTTATAATACCTATCATCTCTGTTAGATAGTCCATTTACAAGACGGGAGACGAATAATATGGTGGATGATTGGAATTATTCAATTACTTACTAGAGTAACGTTACGGAATTTAGGCACTCTTAATAATTTACAACTTCTGTCTTCCCTTAACAATATAAACAATAGTAATCTGCATTAGCAATATAAAATATTATTTTTAATATTATTTCTACTTGTAATTATTATTATTTAAAAAAATATAAGAGAGATGCGTGCCAGGAATCCCAGAAGGTTCTCTTAAGATGTCCACAAGATTATAATTATTATTTTCAGCGAGATATACTTATATTCCAAATTATTTTCCCATTCCTCAACATCATATAATAAATTTGGATCCTTGAACCATGTCCTTACTGCCCATTACTTTGGTGTCCATTTCTCAGCAGACTTAACTATTGCATGGATAACGAAGGATTACTGGTTTGCACATATGCGAAGGTGTGTGCGCGAAAGCATGTTGTATTTGGACTGTCTAAAGCATTATCGTCTTACTGGAAAAAAACCTGGTTTACTTCACCCAATTACCCAGGAATGCGTCCCTTCCAAATCATTGATATCGATCATCTCGGTCTTTTTGACACGTGCACGCTAAAAAGTCGTCACTTATTAGCAGGACAAGGATTTGTTTACTAATAAAAGCTATAATATATACGTGTTTTCTTACAGTATGCAAAAATATGCATTTAAATTTTACACATAAAAATAAAGTTAAAAAAAAATTGTTTTATTTATTAAAATTAATCAGTCATTGGCTGATTAATATTATATAATAGAGAATAAAAATTCAAAATTATTATTTTATTTTTCGCATGTATATATTTTATTAATAAATTTATAATTCTCATTTAATAGTGGAAATATGTATGTTACATCCTACGACCACATTTTTTTTTGTATAGATATTTTATTTTTATTTTATTTTAATACCTACGTACTTTTATTGATTGTGTTTATCTTTCTATTCCAACCGTCAAACTAATCACTCTATTAACGTATATTATACCAAAGGATTGTATTTATAAAAATAACATTTATCTTTGACCAAAAAACCAAGTTATATACTTTAATCAATTTAATTATTATCAGCTTAAATACAATAAATACGATCATGCTAAATATGCGAAAATGTGCAGAATAGTATCCCTATTATAAAAATAATATAAATCGTGGACATTACTCACTAAAACTCTTTTTGGACGTAGCAAAAAAAAACTTGCTGTTGCATACAAATTCTAGCTCAACTTATTAGTTATAAGTTATCGTGAATAATAATCTCACGTGTATGTCTAGCTATTTCCACGTCGTACCTACAACAGACTGCAGGGGTAATGATTATTCTGTCGAGGTTCTGCGACTAACGTGGCCGATATGAACGCATTTCAAAGACAAGGACTTCTGTTTTACTGCGAAACTCTTTCAATGATTTTATGAGGTACGTTTTTTTACGTGGCATTCAACAAGTGCTAAATTCGACGCTGCACCCCCAAGCCAGCGGGAAATAGCAAACTGGACAATCAAACCATTACTAAGTGTCTAAGTATGTCAGCAAACGACCAGGGCGAATGAGACGTTAAGGTACCTGAGGTAGATTTCCGCGTTAACATAACTACAATAAAAACTACATTCGAAATCTTGCATCTTCTTGAGTAGAACACGACACGAGTGGATCGACCCAGCGTAACAACAAGACGAGGTGCGACAAACTGTTATTCGACAACAACAGTTGATGAAAGACGCATATGACAAACGACACCATGGTAGCGTTCAATTTGATATTGTAGAAGTGGTTGTGATTGCGAGGACAATCCCATCCAAATTACAAATAATGGACCGCGAACATCCACTCCAATTTGTTTTTTTTTTAGTATCAATTATGTACATGATACCGCACTTATTACCATCATGCCGTTTGTTTTTTTTATATATATACCTATTCAATGTATCTGTTACTGCAATTTTATTACTTGTATTATACAGATTTGTTTTTTCGAATGTTTAATGTACATGATAGTGCACTTATTACCATTATGCAGTTTTATTTTTTATATATATAAATAATAATGTATATAAGATGAACCTTCCTGTATTTAAATACTGTAAATGTATATATAATATTTTAATGTATGGGTCAGTATACAGTCAGTGGCGCAGGAACTATTTTTCATGAGGGGGGGGGGGCAAAACTTAAAACACCTAAGAGCTATTATATATTTATTTCTGATTTATAACAGAAAACCTTTCTTAATATTTTATTATTTTAATTTTGATATAGGTAATATATTATAATATAAGAATTATATAAATGTATTGATATAATTATTGTATAATATAAATATAGATACATTATGTTTCGACATTTATATATTGAAACAAAACACAAAACATATTTACTTTATACCTGAAGTTATATTAAAAAGTAACAATATATAAATTAATTAAATATAAAAAAATTGTTCTACTTTATACTTTAAGACTTAAACTTTATAACTTATAGTTTAAGTTATATTCTAAAATAACAATATATAAATAAAAATCACTCAATATGTTTATTAGGTATGTATTATGTTATAATAATAAATAATAAATCGATAATAATAATAATAATAATAATGTTATTAGGCACATTCATACATTCATGAAAATGGGACCAATTTTGAATACATAAACGTATAAATTAAACGTAATTTACGATTGTATACGCTTTAATTTTAATGTAGTAGGGGGGGGGGCAAAAGTATACTTTTGTCCCCCTTGGATTATATCTGAGGGGTAAATTGCCCCCGCTCCCCCCTTCTCCGACGCCACTGGGTATACTGTTGTAATTAGAATTGTACTAGAGCCGAGGGCAGTCCTGAAGGTCAGGAAAGGCCAAATGTGTTCACTCGCCTTCAGTCTGTTCGAGTCCGTGTGCGTGGACTGTAAGTTCCACGTTTGACTTACTCGCTGAATTGTTAACTAATAACGCTCAATAAACTCGTTAAGTTAAAGTCAATTGAGTATTTAGCTTTTATTACCACCAGCTTACAAACAATAGTTTCCAAAACTCATAAAAATAAAAAACGGAAATAAGCTTTTTTAGTAATCAAAATGTACACATTTGAATAATGAATTATTAGATTTAACCATGGTTCGGTTTTTAGAAGATTACCTATTTAAATGTTTGATATATAATATTGAGGTATGTTGGTACTTAATGTTTTTGATGCACGTGCAGTGGTTTCTTGATTCACCACGACAATAATACTCCCTCCTTATCGGTCCCTCCTTTGATAGATGTGCGATGTCATGTTACCTCCAACTACGTCATCTAGTGTCTATAAGGCCATTTAGGGGCATTTAGGAGCATTTAAGGGGAGAATGGTGACAACTTCCCCAGTTAAGGTGCCGGATTGTCGACAATTTTGTTCACTTGTGAATTATTAAAACTTTTAAAATTTAAATTATTTAATTATATCTTATAAAATATAAAATATAGATTCCTATATATTATATATTATTAATATATTATGCTGTTTGAAGCTATCAGCAATCGAGAAACTAGAACTATTAATATAGGTACCTAACAATAGTTTCCTTTACCAAATTTGTTGTAATTCAATAGATTCAATAAGTTTTAAAAATACTCTTAACTTTGCACTATAAAGCTAAAAATAGGTTCTCGCTTAATATTCTAAAATATGTAAAACCGTATACTTAATACTTATTAAAAATTGATAAAATTATACATAACATTTTTAATAATTAATAAAATAAATAGGTACTTACCTATCTATTACTGTCTATTACTACTTATCTATTACTTTATTGTCGTGATTCCACGTACAGAGTTAGATTTTGAAGTGGTTGGATGACAGGTGACAAAATAGAGTAATAACAGGAGTTAAAATTGTTATTAATTTGTTTATTTGACATTTTAGACTTGTAGTAAAATTGTTTGTGAGTACAATAACGCTTATGAAGGTGGAAGTACTGGCTCTCGCGAAGCATGTATCATGTCTCATTCTAGTCTGCTCATATTTCTCCTATATAGAGTTTACCCTTTCTTAATGGCAAGGTTTTTATCCCGTTTCTGTGACCTATGTGCTTACGGGATCCAGGAAATATCATTGAACCATGTATACATTAATATATTAATATATACATCAATTAATCGTCAAGGTATATACTAATATATTATGTATCCAAATTATGTTTGGTGCCTTTTTACCAAGTACGCGGTAGGATCACTACCATTTGATCTTTTGTGTGGTCGTTATGTGATTTTGCTACCCGGGTCCCGGATATTGTGTTTAATATAACAAAATTTTAATCATTCAATGTAGCGTGTCCCAACTTAGGTTATCTATTTAGTGTATTATTGCAGCTAAGCATTTTCCTGTCCATAATCATAGTATTGAGTTTTCAATATATATTATTATTTATTATAATGCCTGCCTCCAGTACATAACACGTCACCCCTAAAAACTAAGGTTTATGTTTCTCTAAGACACATAAATCTTAATTATTAACATAATTAGTTATTTTACATTTTCATTAGTACAAATTTTTGTCAATTTACTTACAATTTAGATATTACAAGTGTTTGTTTTACAGTTCATTGAATATTAATATTGTTTCCAATATTTTACATAGATATAAAACGCATATAAAATGAAATTGTTATAGAACTTAAAAAATTGAACAAAATTATAGTTTGTATTCAAAGTTTCTTAAAATTACATAATATTGAAAGTAAAAGGGGTATGGTGTATATTAAAAGAAAATAATATTGGAGGGTTGTTGAGTGAATGGTTTTAGTGAAAGCTGAAACAAAAAAATTCAAAGGAGTATTTTGATTTTAGATACCAGAGACCAAAAAAAATAATTTTTAAAATATAATACCTGATGTAGTATACCAAGTCGAATCAGTTAGGAACTCAAAATTTGTTAGTATAGGCATGTTAGTTGAATCAAAAAATGTAGAAACCGTATTACTTAATATTTAATAAATCGGGCAAGGGTAATGCTCTGATGTATATTAAATGTCTAAAGAAGTCACTGTAATGGATGTGTTAGATTTGAATTGAATTTGAATAAGTTTGAATAATCAGTTTATATGAAAAAATTTTATGAGCAAAGATAGGCTGTCAGACTATAATATTAGTTATTGCAATTTAGAAATACGCTTTGTGTTTCAGAAGCAGTAAAATAATGATATTGAAGTTGTTTCAATCGACTGTGAAATGGTTGGCATTCATCACGATGGACGTGGACAAATGTTGGCTTGTGTTTTGATCGTTAACTCTAAGGGCCAGTTGCATCGTCTCTGATTAAAGTTAACCGAAGTTTAATCGGCTGAATTTGCCCGGTTAAATATCTGTTATCAGCTGATTAAGCTTAATCGAAGTTTAACCGTAGACGGTACAACTAGCCCTTAGGGTGAAACCATCTACGACAAGTTTGTCAAGCCCACAACGAAAGTGACAGATTATCGTACATGCGGTCAACTATCGTTGTAGGTACATGCTGGTTCAGAATGATTGGGAATCACAGTAAAAAAAAAGCAAAAATGAGAATAAACCATAATATAAATAAATAATAAATAAATAATAAATTGTAAGGTTTTGGTGGGGGAGGGTATACAAAAATTAACATCATACTTTTGTTTTGTAGAACATTTTAAGCCGAACGACTGGTGGCACTGATATTTAGCTATCTCGTTTCTTAATAATATTATCTATTGAGATAGCGAATACCAGTGACACCAGTCGATCCGGCATATAAATTATCTACAAAACAAAGGTATAATATTATTTATTTTTTTTTTTAAACTTGTACCCTTTCTTACCAATACCGTTCAATTAGGGATCTCAGAAACAGCATAAATAATAGTTAAATTAATAATAGTGTATGACTAAAGTTATATTTTTAATAAAGATAAAACTGCTTTTGAGATTACTACTTGTGAAAACATTTGAAATTTCTTTAAATACATTTTGTTGGTTAAGTAAGTAATATTTTGAACATATATCTATTAAAAAATATAATGTTATTTCAATTGAAACCCACTAAAAGTATTAATTTAATATATATGTCTAATTCAAATTTATAAGAGAATTCTGGGCAATATAATTTGTTGTGGTTACAATATTGTCACAATACTGAGGAGTACTTTTACTCTCCCAAATCCAGAACACTTAAACCCTTAAAAAACAATAAAACAAATTTGAAAACAGAACAATGAAAATAATAGTAATAATAATAGTTTTATAGCTAATCCAACGATTGAATTTTAAATACAAGATTACTTGTACGTAATTCATATTGAAAACAAACAAACTCAAAAATGGATAAGCACAATTGTATTAGGTATTCTAATTTTGAAGTTCAAATTTTGACGAAATTAGATATTTAAAGAATGAATAACAATTTTTGCTATTTTGTTATGATAAAAAAACAGTATTTATGGGTACTTTAAACTTGTAAAGTATATTATTATATTTTATACAAACAATGCCTTTATGAATGCAATTTTTTTGGCAAAAAAATAATTCAAACTATTCTGTTTTAATAATAGTATAATAAGTTTAAAGTAATAGCAATAACATCATAAAATATAGTTGGGTACTTCGAGATATAGGCCTTAGGGTAATTTAACTTTGATACGAGACAGTATACGTATCTATTACATATTGATGCTGGTGTGTATCAATGGCGGGTTGGTACATACATTTATTAGATTAATAATTTTAATAATTATTTCGTTCAATCAATCCGATGCCTTATATGCTTTAGTCTTAGATTATATACCTACTTCTGTACAAGCGTTCGATACTTACGAATGGATTTCTAATGACTGCACCGCAAGTCTTAACTGAAACCCTAATGTTGAGTACTTATATGATTTTTGTCTTTTATATTTAGGTAATTAAATAATTTCATAAGCGTGAATATTCAACGTATGTATCTACTATATTATAATTACTAGGTATATCGTATATAACCTACTCTCTATATATTGACGTATTTAGGATTTTCTTAGGATGAGGGAAGGATTAGTGGATAAGTACTATACAGTTATCAGGTATGTATTTATCCAGAGCTCACTGACCAAAGGAGTGATATTTTTTCTAGTTATTGTGTAAAAATACACTGAACATGGTTGTAATGATTATGGTGATGGTAAGGGGGTTCAAACACTTCAAACCCTACCATCATCAAGAAATATGTCACTGTTACTCTATAGAAGGGACATAATTAAGGGGTGATGGATCCCCCAAGCCTTTATAACAGGGCTTGAAATCGGTTACCGGTTTTTAACGGAAATCAGTTACCATGACCAATTTTAGGTCTGGTGACCGATTCCCGTTGTGTAGGTTTAAATTTTGAGAAGCGGTTAATAATTACCGGTAACCACCAAGTTAAATTAAGGGGTAAAGTGTAGCAGTAAAATTTTTTTTAAAAACCGGTCAATTCAACAAAACCGGAAATATAAACAAAAAAAATAATAACGTTATATTTGATTTATATATTTTTTTTTTGGAAATTGTATTCTATTTTTTTGATT
>NC_042493.1:67935832-67958063 GCF_005508785.2 Acyrthosiphon pisum | reverse complement strand
GATTAACACTTTTTCATGAACTATTTTTTCAATCGATGGTTATGGGTAATTTACTAATATAATTAAATTTATATTTATCCATAGGTTCAAATGATTAAATATAGCCATATAGGTATTTAACTATAAGGTATAACATAAGATACTTGTCCCTGAATCGTTTTATAAAGTGGATATTTGTTCCGTGTAAATTAAAGTAAAACTGAAATTTTCCGAAAGAACATAAACGCAAAAAACCGTTTCCAAAGCGGTTACCGGTAATTTTGAAGAATTAAAACCGCTACCAAACAGTGGCGTCATTTCAGTTTTTTATTAGACTAGGGCAACTTCACCCTGCTTTTCCAACTCAACATTTTTTGCACTCAGATTTTCATAGCATAGTGCCATAGTGGTTAAGTTGGGGGCGGGGGTAAATGTGCTGAATTAAGGTTGATGTAAATACTAGAATAAGACAAATGCCCCCCCCCCCCCCCCAATTACGCCACTGCTTCCAAACCGATAACCGGTAATATAACCTAACACCTAGTGTATACAATACAATTGGGAGTATGTATGCCATACCAAATATATATTTACTTTATATTATTAAGAAATCTACCATTTACACTGGTTTTTACACAATGTCCTGGTTGATCCAATACCTAACCACCTAGGTACTGGTAACTGTATAAATTAATAAAACTGATGACAAATAAAAATAGTTCAAAGACAAACAGTAACTATTAGCAATAGATCATTTAATAATTTTGTAAAAATGTTTTTATTGAACATTGTAAACGTCAGTATTGATCTCTAATCGAAACCTTCGTCTTTTTTCTGCTTTAGAGCATCCTGAAACAAATAAACAATTTTTAAATTAAATTATATAATTAATTTTTAGATAGATACCTACCTACAGATAATATAAGGTAATAGGTATGGATAGAAACGCACAATATAAGTAAAACCGGGTGTATAGAAACGGTGGGGTAAATAGAAACAAAATCAGTGTTTTTGCTCAACGTCCCCACAATCGAGTTTTCATTTTATCAATATTTTTAATTCATATTATCGATTGTCAACTAGTGTGGCTTTCAAATAGCCAACGATTATTATTTTATTGTTCCTTCATGATAGCCAAACATTAATAAGATAAAAGTTAATTTTTATAAAATTTTGTTTCTATTCACCACTTGGTTCGTTGAATAAAAATATACATGTAAATACTATACATGTTTCTATTGACACCATTATCCAAATATCAGAAATTAAGCATTTCAAAAATTATATAAAATAATCTGTTAATAATACAGATATTTTGACTGAACAAAAGTTAAAATACTCAAAAATACCAGTATTTTGATGTCCTGATCATGTATAAATCACAAATAGAAAAGCTTGTATGATACTTCAAAGTTCAAAAGTATTTCTATTCACCAGGTTTTAGTTATATTATATAGGTATTTATGATTAGGATTGGGATTTGTAATGTCTATATTATAAGACAGTTGTTGAGGTTAACTATTCTAGGCAAGATATAAATTTGTTATGAAATGGCGAAATTAAGTCTAAAGACCAGCTACATATTTCGTTATATTTACAAAAAATACATTTTCAACGAATCCTGTTTATATTGGTTATTAGTGATTAGATAATGCTTAATGTACGTCTACACCATTACGATTTATAAAATTGGGATTATCAAATATGTTAGTGTTATTATTTATATTAGTAATCTACAACAAATGGGTGACGAGTAAAATAATAGTGAATGTTAAGAAAATTGATTTATTTTTCGTTATAATATAAGTCGTGATCGCTATCGCATTAGACGTTTTGTGTGTTGTAATCGTAGTTCATACTAGCAAAAAATGACTTCTCCACCGAGGCACGCGCCGTGGGAACCCACTTTTAGGAGTAGTCATTTTTTGTTAGTATGAACTACGGTTACAACACACAAAACACAGGTTTTATGGACATTACAATTTTTAATTAAAATTGACTAACTTTTTCTGGGTAAATAAAATCTAAAAACTATATAGGTAGACAATATATTTTTATCATAATTGAAAATTTCAAAATCTACGATCGATTAAATTAAATTAATTTATTTTGATTTATCATAATACATCTCATTCAACAATACGAGAAAGATCAGTTCAGCTAATGTTAGGCTAACTTCGAATATTCGACTCGTATATAATTTGACATGTTACTACCATATACAAGTAAAGTACAATAAATATCACAAATAAACAATGGTGGTACTAGGAAAATATCATTTGATATAGGGGATAAAGATCTAGTTAAAGGTTATAGGAAGAATAATAATAAATGGGCAAAGGGTAAAATTATTAAATTCGTGAAGTACAATATGAAATGATGTAAAACTTAATGACAAATTATTAATAAAAAACATAATGATCAATCACTCATTAATCATTGATGAATCATAGACACCATCAAGTAATTCAATTTTTCTTATACCCACTAGAAAAATAAATGAAAATTCTGAAAACGCACAAAAATGCTCAAAATATGAATCCTATAGTAATAATATAGTAAAACCTCATCGACCTGCAATTAGATCTAGAAAACCGCCTCACTGATATTCTCCGAGTGATTGACTAATGTCATTCATTTGGTTATAATTTTATATTACTCGTTTTTAAGAAATAATAACATACCTAGCAATTAAGTATTATAGGTACAAGGTACTAAATAATACATTTTTTATACGAAAAGAGATGTTGAATATAACAACGGTTATTAGTGAGTAGAGAATATGTAATGTACCTATACCTACACCATTACGATTTATATAGTTAACAATAATTAAGAACTATAAAATACATCAGACCCTATTAATTATAAGTAATATTACTTTTATGATAACCATTTGGCATTACCCAGAGCCCAGAGGTTAGAGGACACCACGAAAAGGTGACTTTTACTGACCTCCAAAAATTATTTGATTAGGTAATTATCAAAGAAAGAGTTTTCATGAATCATAGAATAAATCTGGGAAAGAGCTATGGTGTGCTGAGCATCTGCCAATTTTAAAATTATCTCCTCTCTCTCCCGTAATGGATAAGTAATAGATAGGTATCAGATGTGTATTTACCCGGACTCCGGAGCTCACTGACTAAAAAAACGCATTTTGTCTAGTATTGTGTAAAAATATATTTAACATGATTGTAATGAATATGGTGATTGGAAGAGGGTTCAAACACTTCAAACGCATTCGACAACCCTCCCCCCCCCAAAAAAAAAAAAAATAATAATAATAATTTCAATAATAAATAATATAGCCAGTAGATAGCGGTAAATATAATATAAAAAAAATCATTATTAAAAAATTGTGAAGAATTAGTAGATACCTAGGTATATTTATTTCTTACTATGTAAAACTATTTTTTTTTACGAGAACAACACTTGATTGAGATACTGAATGTCTCTCATTTAAAAAACTTCCCAATAAATTATCTAAATTAAACATAAAATTGAACATGTATGGTATTTACAAAAATTATGGTTTTCATTTTTTAATATTGTGTTATCGTGTAGAAAATTGATGTCTACTAAATGTGTAGAAATTAAAAATATACATTTTATTTTAAATGAATTATAAAACTACTATTATTACCTTGAAACGTTCTTCGAACAAAGAAAGCTCAGCCAAAAGATCAGTTAACGAGTTGGTTAAAGCATCTTGTGGTGTATACTCAGGACAGCTTGTTTGTATACGAAGTTCAAATTTATGTTCCAAAGGATGGGGTAGTTTGTATCCGGCAAATAGTACATTGGGGTCTTTAAGTAATTGGCTATTCAAAAAAATTATAGTTTATTATTATATTTTATTCAACACAATAATAATGAGTAATGAGCAACTTCAATCATTAGGTGTGATCACTGATCATCTATCATTTATCACTTACTTCCTGATCATATTTCCCAATGTGTGATCTTCTTTGTTTATAGTGAATATTGCTGCATTCACAACTTTTGTGTCCAATTCTTGGACGATTCTAAAATAATATTATTTTTCTTCACCAAATGTCTATGAAAATATTATATAATACTTATAGCAAACTTACTTTTTTTCTCCGTCATACAATAAAAATGATTCAAACGTCGGTGGTGCGTTCATGTTTACTGTTTACTTTTGGAAAGCTTAAATTTAATTTTATCGTGACCATGCAAATGTCAAAAACCTGATAAATATAATCAATCCTTAGGTGCTCTTCGACGTATGATACAGATATCTGGTGAACGCTTTCGTAGATAGTTTGGCATAAGAGCGTAAACAACAAATACGTGATTGTTGTACCTACGCAGCGCCACCATTGCAGCGTCCGGGGGTTGAGTCACTACGAGGGTTGTGGCTTGTGAGTAGGGAGAAATTCAGGGTGGAACGGTGTTATGGGATATGGACAGATCAATACACAATACGTACTTTGGCGTACAACGTTCTGACGTATTATATTATTAAAATGGGCCACCGTGGAACCATATTATACCCTTATTCCGATGTGATTGGCGATGGGGTCAAGAGTTAATTAAAATATTAATTACAATTTCATAAATAATGTATGTATAATATACTAGCCATCTTCCACTGTTCGTCTTTATTACATGTATTATTTTAAATATTTATATTAAAAAATTACTCTTATTTTTATTTTCCCTTTTTACTATTTAACAAATGACAAATCGTCATCTATGAATTCGTCAATCAGACTGGGTTAATATTAAACAATATATAGACAGTCTGTACCTATATAATATGTAAGACAGTGAACCATAGATGTCAGGGGTAAGAGGTTCAGATTAGAGATGGCTCTCCCCTAAAGAGTAAAGGCTAATCATTTTGGAACTCCTTTGAAAACTAAAAAATGTTCATAAAATTTGGAATAACAATTAATCTCGATTATGATTTATGATCAAATGAAAAATGGTAAAAATAAATTTGTTTTAACTATAAAATAAATAAATATTTCTAAATAATTATTAAATAAACAACTCTCCTCTCACCCCCTCCCCCCCCCAAAAAAAAAACCCCATTTATTATTAGGGAAAGGTTTTTATATCTAGTTGAGATAACTTTCAAACTTATGAATTTCCTCCTTTAAAAAGATATTTATGTTTAGAATTTACAAATTATTTTATAAACATTGTTAATCCATTATTCTGTATTGCAGATTTTCAAAGAGATAAATTAAATCATCAATTAAAATATCCTCTACAGTCTAAGTATTATTAACAATATTATTAACAAATAAAAAAAAATTTTTGTCATGGTTTCAGTACTATCATAATTAATAAAGATCGTAAACAAATTGTTTATATTCACGGTGTTAAATCTGTTATCATTAAAGCAACTTCTGGTGTTCTACAAAGAGTTCATTTCTCTCCTCTACTTTTTTCATTATTTATTAAAGATAAAAAGTTATTATCAACAGTTGCTTTCTTCTTTTTTCTGATGATCTTAAATTATTTTTTAAAAGTAATTCACTTAGTGACTGCCATTCATTGCAAAATTATGTTAATTCTTTAGTGTCTTGGGGAAATGTTCATGGATTGGAACTTAGTTTTTCTAAATGTCACTCAATGTCTATTTGCAGATCCCGGGAATGATTTGATTATTCCTATTCTATCAATGGTAATCCCTTATTATGATTTGATAATAAAGTTTCTGACTTCACTCGTGGTCAAACGTGACCCGACCGCTAATTAAAGTTCCATGCTCATGATGAAATGCTTGGTGTTATTAAAATAATTTGTAGTGAGTTTAAATTACTAACTCCCTTAATGTCTTTATATTGTGGTCTTGTAAGGTCAATTTGGGAATACGGAGCTATTGTTCGGGATCCTTGTAGGTACTTCTTGTGGAAGTGAGCATATTGAAAGGTTTCAAAATTCCTTTAATAAGCAGCTTTTATTTTGAATATTGAGCATCCTCCTCGTGAATATTATCTAGTTATGCACAAGCTTGGTTTATGTTCCTTAGTTGATGGGAGGAAAGTTGCTAATCGTAATTTTCTCAACCAACTAATTGATGGCTATATTGACTCTCCTGTCACGACAATTTGATGTATGATTTTACCTCATCTGCTGGAGTAACCAATGGTATCCATTTATAAACAAAAAAATGTTTGATTTTAACAAAACTAAATATAACTTATTTTAAACATGGATGATGTAGCTTCCTACTTTACAGATATAAATATTTAGGTAATTGTGTTTGATCGTCATTACAATATTAAAAGCTTTGTATGGAGAGTAATGACAATAAAAATGATCAAGCTACTAGCAAATTCTTATGATCTATAAAAAATAATAAACTATAGTAGGTACTGCTTAAGCTATACCTAGGTACCTACCTTAAACATTGATTTTAATTATTGCATCAAAATGTTTTTTTTCAAATTATTAAATTTAGCTTAAGCAATACTTATTTTTAAGCATCGACTATAATATATGAATACGTCCCTTAGTGTACTAAGGATAATATGTATATGGTAATGGATTAAGTAGATACCCATACCTATATAGGGGCTTAGATGATTTTAAAATGTTAGTTATTACTTATTACTATATTGATCTAACGATATAAATAATTTGTAAAAATGATACTAATAATTACATATTATCTACATATCTATCTACATACATATCTATCTAATATTACATAAAGCTTATATTTTTATAAAATCATTTTTAAGGATTATTATCCTTAGCACAGTGGCGCACATTCAAAAACAAACAGGGGTAGCATATTGAATGAAAAAATACCACCCATCCACCAAGTCACTTTCAAAAACAGACCAACTGGGTCTTCGCCTCCACACCACCTTAGTTAGAATTGTATAACCTTGTTTCATTTAAGTTCGACTTTTTTTACCACACGCACACCAAGTCTACACCAATATTTGAAATTTTTGAAATTTTGTAGGAAATTAAAAATATGATAATTGTGCATTTGTGCACTATGCCACTGTAATAAATATTAATGAAAAACAATTACTCACAACACTATAACACAGTCAATTATGATTTGTAATAACTATAGAGCTGGGATTTTAATGCCCTAAAAAAACCCGAAAAATGCAAAATTAATTTAAAAATTAAATGAAAATTTTTAAATTCATTTTATTTATAGTACATTATTATGTTTCATCATTATTACAATAATTAAAACATTACAATTAGGTATTATTATACCTAATATATATTCTTTTTCATTAAATATAAATTTCAATCTCCGTGTACATTCTCTACCAAATTGTGTCACTGCATTTTCAATAAATTTTTCTTTATCTGAATTTATTTTTTTTCTATGAACACTCAACATTCAAGTTCCACTCAGTCTATCATCACCCATTGTTGATCGTAACTATGTTTTAACACGTCTTAATGTACTAAAAGAACGTTCTGCTGTACAGCTTGTAACCGGAAGAGACAACAATATTTCCAAAGCAACAGCTATAGGTACTTGGAAGTTGGAAAAAACGTACAGTTACAATTTAACAAATCGATAAAATAAATATCTTGGCAGTCCTTATTTTGCCAAAAATTGTACCAACTTTCCGCTTCAGCTTGTAGATTATAAATTTTATAGAAATCAAAAAATGTTTTCAATGCTCTCAAAATACATTTTTCTCTTCAGTTTTTTAAAAATATTGGTGTGAAGATATTGTAGTAAAATGCATTATTATTTTTTTTATAATACCCACGAATACCGATTTTATTGTATTCTGTAACACCGTGATGACGTGAAAACGTGTGAATCTATTCTGTGATGTTATGGATGATAAAATACTTATTAGTATTTAGTCAGTTACCTACTTACCTCTTATTGGCTTTTAGTCTAATGGCTATAGCCTCTATGCCTATATTATTTAATAATTTATTTTCAATATTTGTATACATAGTAGAATTGTTACGTTGTGGATATTTTGGGGGCTTGGGGTCCCCCACCCCAGCACCCACCCACTCAACAAAAAAATCAGGAGTAGCAGCTGCTACCCTTGAACCCTCCAGTGTATAATCTGATGATCGTATGGATGTGAATAGTAAAACGTTCAGTAGGACACGTGTTGTAGCCCTGGGGGCCTAGCGCCCTAGTCCCCCCCACGGAAATATTAATTATCATGACTATATGAGACATGAGTGCCTACTACTGAGTGCCTACTAACATTGACTTTAAACATTATTTTTGACTGCAGCGCGTCTTTGAATTCGAATACAGCGTATTTGATTGACATTTTCCTGCAATTTTTTCAAAAACTCTATAATATAATTTATAACCGAACTTATTACTTAGGCCAGGGGTGGATAGGCCCATAGGAAAAAAGGGATTTTCACTGTGGGCCCCCGTCTATGTTTGTGACCTGCATATGGGGGCCCACTCGGGTCTACACATTGTTTTTTTGCAGAATAAAATATTCACCAAATAGGAATAGTTTAATTTTTATCGTTAATCGAAGACCGAAATATCCTCGTATGTTTCCCTAACCCCCCCCCCCCCATCATATTGTTTTTGCAATTTTTTTTGGCCGATATTTAGTACGGAATTTATACGATAAGACCCTCAATTTGTACAAATTTTTTTTCAAAGTTATTCGAGAATTTGTGTGAAGGGGCTATAGAAACGCTTCTCTATCCCCCCCCCCCATATTTCCAAAACTACTTATTTATGTGAAACTTCTATGCAGATATTTAGTACGGAATTTGTACGAATTAGAACGACCTTACTTGAAATTTTTCAAAAAACCCCTTACAACCAAAAAAAGCATTTTCCTCATATGCCGTTTCCCCAGCCCCCACCAAACTAAAAATACGTCTTTCGCATGAAACATTTTATTTATAGGTAAACGTGTTAGATTGAATATTTAATGCGAGTGAAGCGACCAAATTTTTTTTTCAATTTGGGGGCCCCCTCCAAATATTTCCCTGCAACATAAATACTACCTATCCACCCCTCACTAGGGCTCGAATTTAAAAGCATAATTTATAACAAAAAACATAGGTACAGTAATCCCTCGTTATCCGCGGATTTTTAATCCGCGGTTTCGATTATCCACGGTTTTGTACTTATTTTTAAAAAAATCAAAATAAAATAACCATAAATAACTTTCACTAGATATAAAATTAAATTTGAAAAAAATTTTAAATTAAAAAAATATGATGGAGTGCCTGAGTAGTTAGTATACTGTAGTTAGCAGACGATAATTATTAATTTATATACCATAGCCTTGTTATGTTGTCACAATTTTTTTAGCCATATTAGCTAACATAGCCTGCAAACACACAAAATATTTTCAACAAATTTTTTTTTTTTTGTTAAATTTTTTTCAATTACATACAATTAAATAAAAATTATCTACTTTCCATACAGGGCCATATTTCCATATTTGGGTAGGGGCAACGGGGTACACGTGCCCCCAGTGGCAAATTTTAGGGGGCGGCCGGCGGGGCACTCATTGATGATAATTTTTAGGTACTACGAATTTAACGTTTTTTTTTTTTGTGGTACCTAAATATAAAAATTAATGTAGAATATAAATACTTAACACGTTCACGTCCGCGTCAAATTCAGAGGTCGAGACGTCGAGTGCACCCAGCCGAGTTAATAATCAGTTATATCATAAATCAGATATATGTTGTATTATATTATATCTGTGGCACGATGTAGGTAAAACATCATTTTACCTACATCGTGATCTGTGGCTATACCATATCATATTGATAACACGTTTTATAATCATAAAAATGCAGGGAAACCGAAACCGGCTGTTTGTTGTTGTTCTAATATACTGAATGGCTTTGTGGCCGTGCTAAATATAGTAATCGTTCGCCATCAGCCCTACGATTTTATATACAAAAATAATATTGTGATATGACCACTATTATAATATACTGATTATCCATTGAGAGTCGGTGCGTCACGAACGTATATTTATTTTAATACATACACATTATTATATTGTTAATAAAATTGTTAAATATTGTAGAAACTGTTTATCATTATACCATTTAAGTATTTAACACATAATGCTATTTCATTTCATTAATTTTTTTCAGTTATTATTTATAAACTTATGAATATTATAATAGTTGTATAAAGTTTGGACTTTTAATCTTAAACAATAATTTAATGTTGGTAAATGAAATCATTTAGGTAATTCATTATTTATTTAATTGTATTTCTTGTGTACCTATCCAATAAATGGCTTTTCGAAACCGATGAAGTGGTGCTGCTTACAAAAGATTAGCTAAAGAAAAGGTTCTAAAAACAGCAGAAGTCTTATGTAAAGTTTCAAAATTGGACACTTTTTTTGTTTCAAGGATTGTAAACAAGTTGCCAAGTATGAATTTAAAATGTATAGTTTAAAATATGAACATAGTAGTAAACTAACAACTTTATATAGTTACTGTTCAACTGTTGTGGGTACTAACTACTAACTAAAGTATACTAAAGTCCAAAGTATAATATTATAAGATATATACTCTACCTAGTATATACATTTTTATTTTACTTAGTTAATTTGACTGTTTAACCTAATTAATATTTTATTGTTTACACATTCAATTATGTATTAGCATGTTAAACACAAAGCCTATACATAAATATATAGTACTCATGTCTCATGACTCATGTTAATAATTGTAAGTAATAATAAGTAATAAATATGGCTTATAAGAACTCATTAAATATTTAAATAGGTAGGTATTTAAATTTTAACAATTTTATTGAAAATAAAAATATTGGATAGATATTTGATTATCTGTTATTTGTTAATAACATATTAATGTGGTGGGTAATAATATCATATTAGGTATATTATATTTATATAATAATACATGGTTGTTTTGTAGCATTAATAGGTTAAAAATTATAAATTTCAATATGTTTTATTATATACTTTATATTTTTATTTAGTAAATAATGATATTATTAATATCAGTGCAAACATTGTTGATCCTGGTTCTGATACAACAAGTCAACCAATTATAAATATTGAGCAACATATTAATAACCCATGTACAAAATTTGATAACATTGAGTAAGTTTAAATATTAATTTAAACTTTTAAAGTTTTAAAAGCAACTTTTTTAAATATTAATATATTTTATCTATAATTTACTGTATTGTATTGTTCATAATTAGTATATAATCACCTATAATTATAAAATTATAATTATAATTATATATTATAAAAAGAGTTAACTCTCTACCTTCAACACAAGCTATGCTTATGGAACTTCCATAAAGAGTTAACTCTTTTTATATTATATGTAAAATATTTACGATTTAATTATAGGTGATTATATACTAATTATGAACAATACAATACAGTAAATTATAGATAAGATTTGAAAAAGAGAAAAGAATTTTCATTTAAAGATACAAATAATTATTGATCTAGAGACACAAACAACCATTTGATAACTAATGTTTTGGCATTAGAATATTTACAGACAATGTTTTTTGTTGTAATAATAAGCATAGAATTAAAATAGGTTGGATCAAGGAATTCCACAAATATTTGACCAAATGATTTTTTTTAAATAACTAACTTTGCATCATAATCTACTGTTTCTCTTTTATTTAGATTTAGCCAGTTATTTGAGTTATTTACTAGGTATCCATAAAGATAGCAATTCTTATAAACAGTAGGTCCACTGGTAATACATTTAATAATTTGAAATTAGTAAGAGTTGAACGTTCGAGAGTGGATTTATGTAAACATACACAAACTATTTGTCTTTGATGTATTAATAATGGTTTCAGTGCAACAAAATATTCAAACAAAAACTTTACTTACTATTCTAAACAATATAATTATACAATAAAAATTAATATTAAAACTTGAATATTTTTCTGGTTCATCTCTTATAGTACCTATACAAAGTTATTACTAAAAACAGAGACTGAACCTTTATGATTTTATCGGTTTGGGTTTAGATTTCGGTTCTCAAAAACTCAAAATTTCAGTTTTGGTTTCGGTTAATACCGGTTTTAACAATTATTATTTGACTTTTTTTTATTTTAATTTTATCAACCAAGTAGGTACAGTAAGTAAATAACAAATTAATAACCTTTTTTCAGTGACAGGTATTTGTAATTAAGTGTAACTATTTCAGAATTTAGGTAATATTGTAAAAAAAATGAATTGTTAAAAATATTAAATTAAAATAAATAAAAAATTATTATTAAAAAAAAATAAGAATGAATTTTTGACACACTTGGGTGACCCAGTTTCAGTTTGATATAATAATTTATAAGTTATATATAAAAATATAAATTTAAACAATATATACCGCGGTGACCAAGACAAAAGAACAGTTCAGTAGTAGGTACAGTCGAAGTGTCGTACAGACCATAGTATAGAGTAAAGAGTTAACGATACCTGCATTAGGTTTAGGTATTTAATATTATCAATGCAGGTATATTGGTAAGGTAACAATTATAATTTATAATTTATATGACAACTAACTCTGAATTCTGAAACACTTATAAACGTCCAAATTGCTATTATTTTCAGAAATCTACATCAGATATTGCGAATTGTGATTTGCGATTCAATAATATTGATATTGATTACATGAAAATTAGAATTTGGATTTTTGGTATCTCTTTTATGACAATTCTGTTTTACACATAATAATATTTTTATTTTTTATCATTAATAAACTTTTATAGGTCTACGATTTTATAAATATTTATAATTACTAAAAATTAGTTATTAACTACTTATACCGTAGATAAAATATCTATTGGATTTTGGAACTGCAAAAATCTCTACATCAAAATATACGTTTCGGTTTTGGTTACGGTTCCTAAAAAAATATATTTAAAGATTCCGGTCCGGTTTCGGTCCCAAGATTTTCAAAAGGTTTTGGTCCAAAACCGGTAAATTTCGGTACAGTTCCATACTCTGACTTAAGACAACAATATATTATATAAAATTACCGAGAAAATTACTAACAAGAAACTTATGTACATATTTAACAATATTACAACAGATGGATTATCTATTTTAAGCTATGTAAAAAAAAAATATATTCATATCAGGTAACTTCAATTTTAATTCAGTAATTTATTCCAATAAATAAATAATAAATGATAATATATAACATTTTAAAAAATATATTATTTTTTTTTTTTAATAGATTTCTTCATGTATATGAACAAATTATGTTATATATATACAACAAGTAATAAGGAGCATATATATATTTATATATAAGATGTATATGGTCCTTATTAATTTTTTAATCACCTTGTAAAATTTTTTATTATTTATTACCACTAGTGCCTACACATCATCATTTGAATGCAAAGGCAATACATATTATTTATTATGACCTTAATCATTAAATTATATTATTAGCAATATTTAATAATATGTTAAATGATTCAAACATAATTATACAATCAAGATAATAGATTATAAATTAAATCTTTTATTCATAATAAATAATAAGTTTAAATGTTGATTAAATTAATTACTTAATATCTATATACTGATATAGTAATATATTATCATACCTAATTATTAAAATATATATAAACTTAAATTATATATTCAAACAATCATTTTTCAAATAAACTTTAAACATCATTTAAGTATTAACAGTTATTTTAATAAAAAATTAATTTTTTATGACAATCAGTACTTAATGGTTTTAAATTTATTTTGTAGTGTAAATTTAATGTTGATAAAATGCATTTTTTTTAGAATATAATAACAAAAAAAGCAACATAATTGAAAAAAATATTGCAATCGAAATGAAAATTTATTATTAAATTTAACACAAAATTAAATTAAAATAAATCAAATAATGAGAAAAATATTAAAATAGTATGCTACAAATTTCTATATTATCCTATTGAATACAATCATAGTAAGTTTAGTCAATCATCATGACAAATAGCCTTCAGTTAGTTTATAATTTAAAATAAATATATATTTTTCATTCATAATTAATCAACAAAACATCATTTGCAATAAACATTGCATTGTAATGGACCTTAAAACAATAATCATAATACATATATGAAAAAAAAAATTACATAATTAATCAAATGCAACCACTAAAATTGTATAGGAATTAGAGAACATAATAGATAATTTACCCACATGAACTAATGAATACCCTGGAGTTAATTTTATAGACCTAATAGAAACATATTTTTTGACATCAAATATTTCATATGCATTTGGAAGAATCGATTTTATTAACAAATATCTATCATTTAAATGTGTTAGAGATAAAAGATTTAATATTGCATTAACAGCTATTTTTTGTGTCACTTCAAATCCGAACAACGTGGCACCTATGAGATCAAACTGAAATATACTTTGATTAACATTATAATAAATATATTTTCTAGTACAGTCAAATGAAAATGTATTGCATTCAAGCCAAAATATGTTTAAGAATGAATTATTTTTCAATGTGATAAATGGAGTTGTAGGTCCTCTGTTTTCTACTCCAATACAGTTGTCGATCGCCTTGAACTGAGTAACAGGCCCTAACAAGGGTATCTTTAATCTATTGTTTTCCATACATCCGTTGAATTGATAAAGAATTGCCAAATGTTCTGCAGCTTCAAAATTATTTTTTTTCTGAAAATTAAAATATAATAAATGTAAATTTGTTTCTTTTATAAGCCAAATAAGATATGATAAATAAATTAGCCTGTAATAAAATAGTTAAAAAAAATAGTATTTACAATCATAATATAGCACTAAAAAGTTTAATTTAAATCCTAAAGTGTTTAAAAGATCAGATTTATTTAAATAAAATTTAAATGGTTATTTAACAATAATAAAAATAAATAGAAAAGAGTACCTATATTATGATAAAAAACAAAAAATATATTTTATACTCAACAAAAATCCATATTTAAATTACTTTTCACTTTGAATACTGTAAAATTATTTTTATTTAGCTCAAATCATAGAGTAATTACTAATTAGTATTTACTCAAGTGTATAAATAGTATATAATTCCAATATTGTATTTAACCTACACTGTTACCTACTATGATATATATGTTAAAGTGAGTTACGGTTGTAGAATTAAATGGTATCATGCAAATTTCCCTAAATACATTTTTTTATTTATTGAATTTAGCTATGGATTTTATTTGCAGACATTTTATATACAGTTAGATACGGATTGTATGTAATGAGTTGGATGGCAAAAATATTTTAGATTTCAAGTTTAATAATCAATTGCAGACAAACAGTACTATTGACTTATTCTTACTTTAAGTTTTTAAATTTACCGGTTTTTGTGATTCCAATCATGAGTCTATAGTCTGAGCATTTCATGCTATCAACAATGCATCCTCTTGAGCTAAATTGCAGTTCTTTATATGTTTTTTCTGTACTCAAATCAGTTACAAATAATGTACTAGTAGCTGGATGCACTAATGCTAGTTTATTATCATATAAATCAAATTTTGTATCACAATGATCAATTAAGAACTCTTCGTTGAAATCATCCTTATTCAAGCCATAATCAACAGATTTCTGTGTCACTTTAAAAAATTTTTTGTTGAACTGAGTATTCTTAATTGAATATACAAATATAATGGAACAAACTTCAAGTACCAAGAATCTTTTATTACCGATTACTTTGAGTGGATATTTTTTTAAAAGACGTTTTTTAATTAATTCTCTAAGTAAATTAAATAATGGCAAAATTCTTCTTTCTATAGGTTTATTTGCACCATTTAAAATAAGTATGTCAATTGGTTTTCTATAATAGTAATTTATATTTACTATATAATCATCAGTATAATATGATTGTACAGAACGTCGACGAGGTATTCTAATGAACGAAAAATGGTTGTTTTTCATATTATTGACAATCGTTATATAATGGTTAAAAGTTAGCCAAGCATCACATAAAGGCCCAAATAATTTTTGTGAAACTATTTCAGCATATAACATACATTCTGAATCATGTCTTGCCCTATAATTTAGACACCTATTGTAATCAATGGCTCGTATATTTAAATCCTTACAAATCCTCGCCCATATCTCATTTTGGTTTAAATATACACATCGCCACTTCTTATTAACTAATTTCAAGTTCAAAACATCATTGAAGCCCAATTGTAGGACAATTTTACTTATGATTTCAAGTGGAAGTTGTTCAAAAATATCACACGAGTCAGATCTAAAAAAAAAAAAAATATTTTTTACATTATTATCAATGATAAAACATTATCCATCTAACTATTATCTAAAAACTTTAAATCAATTTATTAAATGTTTATCTTAATCTGTTACTCAATTTTTTTTTTTTGTAATAAGCTCTATATCTGATGGTAAAACATTATGTCTGATAATAAGGTTAGTTTTTCCACAGGTGTTCACAATACCATAATTTACCATAAAATATCATAAGTTAAAAATGCCAAGCAATTTATAAAATTCTTAGTTAATTTTTAGCTTGACATTAAAACAGAATACACAAGTTATAGAAAAAATGTATTTTTAAAGAGGTATTACTTATTATTAAATAATGATAGCATGTTCGAATTATTCGTTTAATTTCCATTGAGAAGTAAGATTATGTATTACTAAATTATTATTTTTATATACCTACTATTCTATAGTTATGTTTTTAAGATCTGTGAAAATAAGGTAAAAGAAAATATGAAAAACAATTATATATACTGATTTTGTAATCTATAAATTAAGTGTTCAATTATCGGATAGATAAACAAGTTTATAATATTATATAAAGAAATATGGGAAGTAATTTTATTTTAGTAACGTAGATTATATAAATAAGTCAATTTTCAAAGGTAATATTTATTTCTTGACATATTTTACTAGTATTGTCTATACTGACAATCATGTGATTACAGTAGGATTAAAAAAATATGAGACAATAATTTCTCTCAACAAAACTGTGAATCTGCTAGCACCCGTAAGAAATACATGCTGCTCGACCCATACCGGCCATTATTTAGTACAGAACAAAAATCTCTAGTGAAATCCTTAATTTATTTTTAATATCAATAGAATTACTAGTTTTATGAAGTGTATATTGTATATATTATATTCATCTTTGAACAAACTAATTTATGAATAATAAATAACAATTGTAAAACGCCTTATTTATTTTCATTAGTCAAAATAGACTTACATTTTGTGTCCCATGATGTGGGAGGCTAAAATTAATATTTATATAAGTAAGTACAACAGTATTTTTAATGAAATTTATATATTATTTTAAATTTAATGGAAAACTATAAGAAAAAGATCAGTAGTATAATTGTTAGTTTTAGATATGGGTATAAGATAATTCAAAAATTAACAATGTAGGTAGTTTAAAATTATTATTTTTATGGTACATGAAATTATAATATAAAATAAATAATGTGAAATTGGAATGATTATAGAAGTCTTCAAGGTTTTTTTTCATATTAATTCCTATTTGGGAACAAAATATTTTATACACTATTGTTGATAGGTTATATTTTCAATATTACCATCACTATTTAGTATATTTTTCAGAACTATTTGTTTTTTTTCGCGATATGTAGAAACTAGCTGATCCCGTGCACTTTGTTGCCCGTTAAATGTACCAACTCTATTTGACTCAAACTTTTTTCAATTTGTTATTTAATATTCGGTGTATGGTGTTCAAAATGTATCTTAACTTTTCCGTTTCCCTGAATAAAAATTCTGATTCGCAGCAGTATATTATCAGGTAGGCAATCTACCTACGGTAGATCGCGGACCTCATGCTGTTTGTATGTGGGTGTATGATTTAACTCTAAAGTATCGAAGTTATACCAAGTTTGTCATATTCCACCTATGGTGGATCAATAATATCAATTAATACAAAATACTAACCTAACATAACTACTACTATCAGATGAATAGAAAAAACCAAATTTAACCATTCCTAAATTAGTCTGTCTTCTTACCAGAGGTTTAATCTACACACAAACATTACCGCTGCCGGGTTTAAGTATAAAAATGTCTATTGCCCGACGTTAACCGTAGATCGCAGACCAAGACGGACGACTAATTTTAATAGGTATATAATAAAAAATTCACTAAAATTATTATAATTATACTAAACATTATAAATATTAGGAATAGATAAATAAACATCAAAATTACCACTATTAATATTTCCAGTTAGATGCAATCTTTTTACTGGGAAATGTATCTACACCAAATTTAGCATAAATATTATTATTATTATAATAAATTTCAAATAAAAATGGGAAAATATTTCCAGCTGCAACCAATTCGCAATAACAACCGTAGACAGTAGGATTGACCATTTCACGAACATAAGCCTTAGCAGTGAAAAAGTTGTCACCATTTGAATTGTAAGACATAGTAATAAAGTTATTCCAATTATCAGACACATATGAAACAGTTGTATTTCGGATCTCCTAGCATCTTTCTTGAGTGTAATACAAATGAAATGAAATTGAACGGAAAAGGCAGGAATAATCACTGATAATTGGTACAACTAATTTTTTAACGTGTTCCTGGTAGTGATGGGAAAAAATAACAGGAACAGTGATTTATAACAGTTACTACTATAGTAACAGTCAATAACAGCAGTAACTGTTATAAAATAAATAATTAATATTGTGCTATTGTTATTATTATATCAATATAGATATACAAATTACATGTAAAAAATTATTTTTACCGATTTCAATCCTTTAAAATCAAAATTTTGAAAAATCCTTTCTTAGTGCCCAATGAAATTATTATAAAAATCTATCCTCAAAATTTCAAATCTATAACTCAAATAGGTTCGGCTCTGCGTTGATTATTGGTAAAGTACACTTTCCTTTATATATATAGATGTATTCAAGAATAGATATTTCTTCTATTTTTACTGGTTGGTATCATCACAAGAATAATTAATTATTTGCCTACTTCATTTACATCAATAAATATTAAATAAAATACATTAAAATATCTATAAATAGATACGAGTATTTACCCACATTTTAAAACTATAGGGTTAGTATAGTTTGTTAGTAATTGATAAAAATCATACTTTAAAATATATAAACATATATAATTAATGCTACTTTATGCTAATTAATGGAACCTTTTTGGCATAAATCTAGTTAAGCGCCACAGGAATTTTTCCAGTTTCTTTTCGGAAGCCTAAGTACTACGAGTCAAAAACGATGGTGCAAAAATAAATTATCGGAAATCATTAGTTTTTAGGAATAGGTCACAAGGTAAAACCAATTTCACTTGCTATTAGAAAAAAAAATTAATACATTAATTTAAAAAACTCAGTATTAGACTCTGCCCCAGACTCCAACTCTGAATCATTCGGTCCCAGACTCCATTATATTCTTCACGTTTGCAAGGTCGTAAAGAACTGAACACAATTTTGCCACCACATTTTTTCCACATTGTTGGTGTGTGCTCTGGTCCTGTTTAAAGTGAATTGAGTGATTTACAGTTAGATGTGTGTGACCCTCATCTTTTAAACAATCATACCAAGTGGTTTAACATAAGTCAAGGGTTGTTTTTGATTTTAATTTCCCAGATGCTCCCAGCAGGGAATGACCACATGTATATGAAAATAGTATAAATATAAATTAGCTATAACTAGGGTCCAACCACCAATTTCTGACCTCCCATAGTTTTTAGCATGCTTAACTATATAAGTATGTTAAAACAAATAAAATGCCAAAAGTTCCAAAAACATGGTAAAATAGAGTATTGTACAAATGTGTAAAACACCAAAACTTCATGAGGCAGTAACTTAAAAACTATTTATTTCCAATAATTTATTTTTACACCATTATTTTTAAAACATTGATTTACTTAAGTTTCAAAAATAAAATTAAAAAAATCATTATTAGCCTCGTTATTAGCTGAACCATACCTTTGTGCGTATCCGTAGAACAAAGAAAACCATGAATTTCATAAGGCTATAAATTAAAAACTAATGATTGCTGCCAATTTATTTTTGAACCATTGTTCTTTACTTAATACTTTAGTATTTACTGTTACACACAAAATTCCAAAAAGAAAAATTGTGTAAGCGCTTAACTAGATATGTTCTACTTTTTTATCATACAATATATGATGGTAATTATTAATTATTATTAATGAATAAAAAATCCACTTACTCATTTAATTCACAGGGTGACATGATTTCTGTTTTTCCACCATCAATATTAATTTCACCTAATTTAGTTATTGTACAATCAATATTCATATCGTCTGATTTAGTTATTGTACAATCAATATTTTTATCGTCTAATTTGCTATTTAGACCATCAATATTCATATCGTCTGATTTAGTTATTGCACAATCAATATTTATATCGCCTGATTTAGTTATTGTACAGTCAATATTCATATTGTTTAATTATGTGATCATCCACATCTAGAATAAAATTAATATAGATCTGAAAAAAAAATACAAAATAGAAGTTACTCATTTTTATACCTATAAATGTATAGTTATTATTTTATAGGTAGGTTATTCTATCAAAGTAAGCCCCCAATAATGTCCATAGCCCCCAAACATTTCCTACAGTTTGTTTTAAGCTTATTCAATATTATTAAAGTAAGGTTTTAGCTGAATAATAAATGTAATATTTTCGGAACTAAATGAAACATGTACCTATGTCCTATAATATATCACATCCCTGTACATGGTAATCAAGGTTTTACAGTATCTACCAAAATTTATTTATATGTTCCAGATTAATTTATCACATCAATGTATTTTACTGTTGAATTAGTAATTTTTAAGGAAATAAGTAGGTAATATAGTAGAGGTGGCCACAATGAGGATCTTGAGCCTGTGGCTACATGCGGTTCTTAAATCAGTTTTGTCTGGCTCTTGAAACCAAGCTTAGAGTAAAATTAATAAATATAATTCCGTTAAAATTATTAGATAGTGTTTTTATGACATGGTTACTTTGAAGAATACTACTCGTGGTTGTGCCATTAAAGAAGCTGTGGATGGGGTTTTACAGCAAAATGCAGTGCCAATCATTAATATTGTCAGCATTTCTGCCTATATATGACTGGCACGAAATGTGGCTCCCTTTGAATTAGCTTTATAAGTTAAGGTTAGTTGCCACCCCTGTAATATAGTTTATAAATAAAAGATATTTTTTATATTTAATAAAAAGAAATTGTATTAAGAAATAATATTGGTATACTGTGGAATTTCCAAGTCATCTAAGTATATCTTAAAATAAAAAATACAGCACCTAATAATGACATAATTGATACATATTTCATTCAAACAGTTGTCAATATATTAGAATTATTATCAAACTATTATCATCATTTATAGGTAGGTTATAAATTAAAAATGTATAATAATGCAACTGATGACACTTTGTAATGAATTTAGATTATTTGACCATTTTAAATTCTACTGATACCTATTAACAAAATATATTCGATATAGGTTATAATATAATAAATATTGATAATATATATTAAATTTATAAAACTCGTCTTGAAAATTCAAATTTAAATTCAACTAAAAACAAAATAAATTGTATTTTTGAATATTTGACTTACCTTGTTTATGTAAAAAAAGTTGTATATTCCTTATAATAGCCAAATGGTCATGTGTAGTACTACTGCAGTTATACTAACCATAAACAACATACCAACATGTATTAACCCTATACAAAAAGTAGGCAATACTATAACTAGTAAATTAGTAATTAGTACGGACTAAGATAGTATAGACTGGAGACGAAAGCCTATTTACTGGGCCGCGTAAGGCTAGAAGCACGCTAACAGCTATAGATATTTTCTCATTTCTGCGCCAGGAGAAAACATTAGTGTTTTCCGCAAACAGATTCTTGATTCATGAGTCATAACCTCAAGATAATATCTGTATTCTGTAATCTGTATAATATTATACAAGTATCAGATTACTCAACGACCCTATGCATATACATAACAAAAGACATGATGCACGAAAGATCTGGTTTTAAACAGCTGATCAACGATAGAGCTACTAACGCTCCAAGCGTGGTCAACATCAATCAACAACTTAATATTATATATTATTATATATACTGATATATTTTGTAATACCAAGAGAAATCACAATACATAATATGCATAATAATATTATAAAAGCTCTAACCGTAATTCTTGCTATGACGTGCACAGAAAAATAAGGTTCGTTGAGTAAAGCCGGGTTCACACTACACCGTGTCGTGGGATACCACGCCGGA
>NC_042493.1:67897661-67935782 GCF_005508785.2 Acyrthosiphon pisum | reverse complement strand
GACACGGGTGTTAGTGTGAACAAAGCTTTACCTGTATAGGTATGTGTTCAACCGTGGTCGTGACCACGGTTATCTACTCAAGTTGGAACACAAATCTTATCGCGTGACTAGAAACGGTGTAATGACGAGCTAACAGCGCTAATTGTACGTTATCTTCCTCTGCTGTAACATTGAGGTATATGAACCTTTTTCTGTTTTTTTTCTAATTTAGGCAAAAATAATGCTTTTTCGGACAAATTACACACCACCCAAATTGAAGTTTATGACATTTCACAAAATGTAGCATATAATAAATATATTAATTGCAATAAATAGTACATCAAAAATAATTATTAATTTAGTTAAAATATATTTGATAACTACAATTTTTTTTTTTTTACTCTTATAATTAATAATTATATGTATTCTAACTAACAATTCTGTGAATACCGAAATCGTATAAATGTATCTATGTATATAATTTAAATATCATAGAAGTTTAAGGTTTTTTAAATTTACTATTAGTTTATTGAAGTGTATTTTCTTATCGTACTTTCCGCATACCACTGGTTAAGAAACGCTGCTCTAAATCTTCATTCAATTGTAGTGGAAATAACTTTATTCTTCATGAATTATAGTTTTTCGTCTGGGTGTAATCTATAGTGGTTCATTTCGGTAGAAACTTTTCAAGATTCGTTGAGCCACCATACTATCTTTAATCGTGGTTATAGTTAATCGTGCTGCTACCTATATTCATCATCTAGTTTATACGGTAGTACTAGATTCAAATTTGCAGCCACCGTCCCCAACAAGCCTATTCAACCTTAAGCGTCCCGGCTCCCTGTCACCTGTCCACCTGTTTGTTTCCAGTCCTTTCTATCTTAGTCCGTGGTATTTAGTATTGACTAAATAAACTGGTATGTCAGTTAAGACGTTGACCACCATTAATTCTTATTTGAGATCTGTTTTATCTATATCACATCTACTTTATTGATTAATCTACAACAAGATCTCATCAAACTTTGTACTGACAATCACGGGGTTTTTTCATACGTTTAAATAAACACAATTTTGTCAATTTAAAGAAATATTGATTTAAAAAAAACTAATAAAGATATTTTTGTAAGCTTGAAACACTTACGGAAAGTGGCAACACTATACATTTTAAAACCAACGAGAAAATACTGATCAGTGAGACCTAAAACGAGATTAAACTGGAATCATTTTCAGTGAAATTTCAGGTGAGATCTCAATTCCAAGTTTAGTAATTTTTTTGAGATTTAGAATTCGATCTCGTAGAAAAGTTAAGTAACATAGTGAAAAACCCCTTGGCGGTCAACGTCTTAATATAATTAGATAGGTAACACTACATGTCTGCATAACAAATGTTCCCCAGACTTTGAATAAACACTAAAATAACTATGGAACGCTATGTACCTATATTAATAATTTTAATTATCCAGTTGATATCCTTTTTCCCATATCTGGTGAACATACGGGATATGGTGGATAATGAAATGTTCGCTGACATACCTATTGTCTGTTAATTTGTAATCTTGTAATAAATAATGTATAGTCTATATTACAGTGTATATTATAATAGCCATAATTAGTAGTGTATATCTAGTTGAACGAAGTGGAACTTAAAAGTTCATCAATAAAATGAGAGAGTGAGCATTAACACGGCCATCCTCTAGCTTTCACAAACCAACGACGTTTCGAAACCACACTGCTTACTGTGTTCTGTTATTTTGTCTAACAAAGGGTTGAAACCTGCTAGGCTTATTCGTCACTAAGAAACAAAGCATAAGGAATTTTCTCAATAAACCTAAACATTTTTTTTATTAGAAAAAGTAAAGAGTTGACTGCCCAAACAAAAACTCTTGTTTAACGCTTCAAAGGTATATTATTCATTAAAGAATCTTCTATGGTAGCATTTCGTATACCTAAACCTAAAAAACCATATAATATAGGAGAAAATTTAATTAAACCCTGTTTATTTAATGATACCATTAAGTTTTTAGGGCCTTCTGCTGCTAAACTAATAATTTATTTACTTTTATCCAATGACACAATTTCTAGAAGAATAAATTATGTGTAAACATTGAAGAACAAGTTATAGATAAAATAAAATTATCAAATTGATTTACAATACCATTTGATGAATCAACTGCAGGTATATATCCTAAAAAATCTATTAAATTATGTTACGTCCGTTTTATTGATTTTCATACATTGTGTGAAGATTTGTTATGTTGTTGTAGATTACCTACGCCCACGACAGGGTGTGAATTATTTAAACAATTAAATGAGTACATACAAACTTACTAAACTGGGAAAATTAGGTGTTCGTTTGCACTGGTTGTGTAGCAAGTATGACCGGAAAATATTCAGGAGTAGTTTCTAAAATTAAAAAAGACCAAAGAAAGATTTTATTAATTTACATTGTATTAAACATAGACAACTTTAATTGTGAAAAAAAATTCACGTGATTTGAACGAAATATTGATTGAGGTTATAAAAATAATTAATTTTATTAAAAGTAGTGCCTTAACTTCTAAGTTCTAGTTTATTTTCAATTTTGTGTATTGCGTTTTTCGTCGGTCACTTATCGCTGTTTCTATATTTATTACCGATATTCCAGTACCTATTGTATATCGATATACCATTTGTTTTTACGTGATTTTAACTTTATATTTATTTTATTCTTTCTCCGTCTATTTAAGATGCCCGTATGCAATAACTGTTCTGTTAATATTAATAAAGCATCCTCCATAACATGCATTGATTGTGACTTAACATGGCACGCAAAATGCCAAAAACTCACTACAGAGAATATCGACTACTTAAAAGAAGCTAGTAACATATGGCGATGCAGCAAATGCACCAGCGCCAAAAAAGCCTTTCTTAGACTCGAAAATCCCACCAACTTAGAAAGTACCAATCTACTTGAGATCAAAGAAATTGTTTTACTACTCAAGGTTTACTTTCAAAATCACAAGGATGATATAGCCTAGAATTTTGTAATTCTGGATACTAAATTAAACGCTATTGATAAAGTTATCACAGAAAACCAAACACTGAAGACACACATATCCTAATTGGAAAATAAGATTGAAGCCATAGAACGTCGCCAAATCGCCAACGACATTATCATTGATGGTGTCCCCGAAAATAAAAATTAAAACTGCGCAATACTTATTCAAAATATTAGTAAACAGCTAAATGTGAACATAAATCATTCCATGATTAATGATTCCATGATTAATGATTTTCATATACCTAGTTGGTTTTAACCATAATAATACCCACCCTAGAAGAATCCTAGTCAGCTATAGTAACCACCGAGTTAAAGTTGATTTTCTCAAAGCTTGACAAATATTTAGGAATTTTTAGGACACAATTCAAAACATTAAAGGACAATATGAAGATTTAAACTCCTAAAACATAAATTCGTAAATACGTACTAATCTTACATATTTATTACCATTTTACTATATATATTTTTGCCCTCAAATTTTAACTTTTATAAAAATAATATACCTGACATATAATGATGTCCATACCTGTTTGACATTTTTATATAAATACTTACATTATTCAAAATTATTATTTACATAATACTTATATTGTTATTCTCTAACTACGCTTACACAAAGAAGATCGTCTTATAATAAACCTGCATTATTACATGTAAACCAATTAAGGTACATTCATTTATTATATTATCTCCACTGCTACTTAATTGGTTGCTGGATCGATTTAATTAATCATATCACTATCTTTATAATATATCCATGACAAACAATACTGTAGATTACACTTTGGTACTAAATAATATTGATTCAATTAGTGCCACTGAATGTTCATGTGATGAACTAAAATCCATAATGTATACGAAAAATACCGTAAATATTTTTATGTTAAACATAATATGCAGTATCAAAAAGCATTTTGACGAGCTCTACATTTTATTAGACCATATTAACATATAATTTGAGATAATAGTTTTAACAGAAACTTGGGTTAGCACATGTATCAACCAATAATTTTTAAATAAATTGATACTCAATGATCACAACCAAATTTAACAAAAATCAAAACGATGGAGTGTTTGCCTACTTAAAAAATACATTAATAGGAATTTCCGTTATGGAACTAAACAGTAGTACACTAACAGCTTTAGAAATAACGTTCCAAATGGATAATCTTATTTTTCTAGTTTATGCAATATATAGGTCACCTAGCAATACAGATTTAGATAGAACTATAAATGAAATAAATGATTTAATTCTTAGCAAATCGATATCAAAAACGGCAAATTACAAAATAATAAACGGTGATATGAATATTGACATGCTTAGAGTTTAGACCCTCTAAAATAAAAAATGATTACCTATTACTCATGTTGGAATACGGTTTTATACCTTTCATCAATAACGTCACTAGACCTAGTTCCAACACATGTGTCGACCATGTATTTATTAAAACTAAATCTAAGAAAAATGTATTACTAATTATACCACAATTAAATATTACTGATCACTATCCAATAATCCTTAGCATAAAAAATATCTCTGAAAACCGTAATAACGAACCAAACCTGTTAACTATAATGAAAACTGACGAAGTAGAACTTACCCACTTAATCAAAGCACAAGACTGGTTAGCCGTCTATCAATATAGAGAAGTTTATAAAGCCACTAATATTTTTACTTAAATATTCGCTACAAAAAAAATTCAGATCTCATAAAATACTAAGAAAATTAAACCATGGGCAACCATGACTTTAATAAAGGCAATCAGTAAACGAGATCATCTATGCTCACAAATTGTAAAACACCCCCATAACAACCATCTCAAAGATTATTACCTAAAATACAGAAATATAATAATATTATTAATCAGAAATCCTAAAAAATTTTACTATAAGACTGAACCGTAAAAACTCAAAATTAAAATGGAAATTAATAGGAGACCAAATCGGTAAAAATAAAAAACAACAAACAATCAAGAAAATACTCACCAAGGCTGGTATAGAAATAAATCTTAACGAACACCGAAAATTAATAGCTAATAGTTTTAATGAATAGGTATTACATAAATATTGCTTCCGAATTAACCGCCAAATTAAAAAGTTATGGAACAAATAAATACAGAGTAATCTTAAATTCTAATTCAACTAATAATAAAAGAATACATGAAAAACCTAACCTTAATAAATTTATGAATATAACTGAACTTTAAATATTGAAAGCTATTTCTAAATTAAAAAATGGATCTGCTCCTGTAGCGGATAACATTACATCTGAACTATTGAAAAAACATAAACAAATTCTTTGTCACCCTTTGAAACATATTTATAACTTATGCCTAAACTCAAATTATGTAACCAACGCTTTTAAAATTTAAATAGTCATCCATATACATAAAAAAGATTAATTAACTTCATTAAACAAATATTGTCCAATCTCTATTGTATAAAATACACCAAAAGCGTTTGAAAAAATAATTAAAAATAGACTAGTTGAATTTTTAGAAACAAAACGATTTACTATTTGAAAACCAATTTAGTTTTAGACCGGGAAAAGGGACAGATCAGGCTATAACAAAAACAACAAATATTATTTACGATGCATTAGAGAAAGAAAAAAATATGCATCGATTTACCTTGACTTGGCTAAAGCTTTTGACACTATCAACCACAATATGAATACGATAGAGAAAAATATTGGAATGACAGGACCCGCTTTAGAATTATTCAAATCTTACCTTAGTGACAGGAAACAATTAGTTAAAAATAACAAAATACATAGTGATTAAATGTAGATTATATGAAGTACCGTAAGGGACAACAATTGCACCTATATTATTCAATATACAACTTAATTACATATTAACTAGTAATAATTATACTCATGTAGGTACACATAATAACTCCTAGGCATCCACACGAGAATACTCAGTGAAGCCCAGTATTCTTATCTTGAGAAATAAAAATAAATTAATAATAATGCATGCAGAGGTTCGGTGGTTATCTCGTGGTCGAGTCTTAGCTAGATTTGTTGAGAACACCACTATAGTCTTCGCATATTATATTCAGTTCAGCGCATCGTTGTAAATGTTGTCAACTATCAAACTCCTTGGAATTGTATAAATCCATCCAGGATTTTTTTGGAGGGTGGGGGGACTATTGCTGATTTAAGTGGGCTAAGCACCCACATGCCCCCCAATTTTCGCCTATGCTGATCTTTGATCATTGAAGTTATGGAACCTATGAATCCCGGTTGCAATTAGCCGTTACATTTAGAATAGTGGTGAATGCCTGCTGTTGGAGGCATAATGGGGGTTTCGGTGCCTAAACCGCGGACGTCGTCCAGAAAAATATGTAAAATTGTCAAGCGGCGCGTGACAGAAAATCTTATTGTATTCGTTTTTTGGACTGTCAAATACATGACTGTTGAAAGTTGTATGTTTCAACTTTCAATGCAGTAAGGGGAGTATAGAAGCAGTAGGTACGCATTATTCCGGTAATTGTTGTGAGTGGGAGAATTCTGCATCGTTTGGGCTGTGCTAAGCGCGGTGATCTCCGTTAAAAGTCACATACCTATTTCAATGGCACGGAGGTATTTTAGTTGGTCATGTACTCGTGTGAAGAAGAGACCATGGCGAGATCACGGCATTCAACCATAATCGAATCATTCGAAACCAAAGATTTACGGAGACCAGAAATTACTGTTTAGTTTGCTCTCGTCACTAATGTCACCGGGAAATACACTCTACATATTATCTAATCCCGCAGTATTTGCGTTAAACACTTGTCATCCATGGATCCAGCTGTACGAAGCTGAATGAGCGTGAAGCTGGGTACACGTAGTGACGAACTGATTCTTCACCCATAAATATTGGATAATGGGTCCGAGCGATTCCTAGATGGTACGGATTTCCGGATACTATTTTAATAGCCATCCAAGCGAGTTTACTAAATACGTAGGTCGTATAATACGATATATGATTATTGGTTATTATTACAGTAGAAACTCGATTAACCGACACAGTCGGGACCAAAACTATGACGGTTAACTTTAACAGACATTTTGAAAAAAAGTATATATATATATTACGTGTGTATTTTCAAAATAAAATTCATACTTATTTCGCCGGTTTCATGGTTTTACGAGTTCTAACTATCTAACATCTCCATCGCTGCTTTGCATTTGAGACACATGTTGCTAAATTTTTTCAGTATCCCATTTTATGTCATTCACTGTTGTTCTCCCTACACCATAAACATGTACAATATTAATTGTAGCAGTTTCCCCTTTCCTCAGACGTTTAATGTTTTCGAGTTTTTGGTTGAATTCTATTATTCTAAGACAACACGTTTCCACTTTTCTGCCATCTTCGAACACGACACGTCAACTACAAAAACAGATCACACACGGCACACGCGTCACTGATTAAATTTGTTCGTTTATGTCACGTTTATCACGTTTATCGTATCTATACATTGTATATATATCATGTACATATTACAAACTATTTTTATACGCTAGGTAGTTGCCGTCATGATAGAAATAACTATATTTCTATCATGGTTGCCGTGTTAGGTTGACCGATGACGAATAACAGAAAGTGACGGTTAATCGAGTTTCTACTGTATTTTGATAATCTGATCAATGGAGGGGGTCCGACTTCCGGACCCCTTGGACCCCCTACCAACCGTAAATACGTTACTGGCGCAAACAGTGTAAACAGTCGTGCTCTTTTTTCCACGTCGATCATATTTTCACAATTCACACGTATTATTGAGCATGATGATATACGGACTAGGTAGGTACCCGGGTCGCAGAACGGTGCTAGTCGCTTCTCATTTGTTCGGTTTAGGCCAGCGGCGGTGATGCCGTCCGTGTCACTGGACGGTGTCGACGGCTCGCGACGGCAGCGATTCAGTCATCACGATCACAGCATACGCTTTTGAGTTTTAATACATCATATAATATTCTGATAGTTTGCGTTCAATATTTTTTCAATGTTTCTACAATGTTTCTACAGTGTTGCAAAACATCCCCCTTACATAATTGTAAATTGAGGGATGATAATCTTGAGAGATTGTTGTTATTAAAATATAATACAAATGTATTTGGTCATTAAATAGTAAATATGTACTATAAATACAAAAACCAGGGGCGTCATTTGGGGGGGGGTCAGGGTGTGCGGTAGCACCCCTTATTTTTTAAATACTTCCAATTGGCCTGCGCCCCGCTGAAGCCTAAAAATAATGCACGAGCCACGAATGCACAATTATTAATATGATTAAAATTAAATTGTATTTTAATTTTTAAATTTTATATTGACTATTTTATCAATATTGGTATTTGTTATACTGTCAAGTGTCAATCATGATTACAACTTTAAATTACATTATTTGGTTATAAACAAATATCGTGTTATCAATTAATTCAGTAAGCAATAGATAAGGTAACGGCAATAACATGGTATCACCATAGATAATAAAGAATGGATAGGCCATGTGTGCTTATCATACGGGAATGAATAAGAAAATATTTTGAGATTATAGTCTTTATAGTCTTATGGTCCATAATGTATAGAAATAATTGAAAACAGGATAATGCACGTTTGTATATCTATTTTTATAATATGGCCTGGTGAAATTTCAAAATGGCCTGCTTGAAACCCCTGACAAAAACTATTGTTTAATTTATTGTTAGTATTGATAGTCTATTATAATAATATCTAGTATCTACCTATTAACTTTAAACGTTATTTTCCAATAAATACAAGACTTGACTAAAACAAGTTGGAAAAATAATATTCTTAAAATACGTATTCTATTCCTTCTTAGCTTTTTAAGTTTATGTATTCTGATTATACTTTAAGAATTATTCAAATACATATTTTTAATACTTTTTAACTTATTTATTTGAATATGTACAAACCACGTATTAACTAGTGATGGACAAAATTGAATGAAAACTATCGACATATTTGATTGTTTGAAACTGTCTAGTTATTCGATTGTTTTACAATACTATCGAATATTTAATTGCATGAACGAATAGAAAACTATCGACATCATTCGAATAAAAACTATCGACTTTTTTTCAACCTTTAAATTAAAAAAAAAATAATCATATACCATAGAACTTGGATACTTTGGTTTTTTTAAGTAAAAATATGTAAATATATGTGTATATACTTATTGTAAAATAATATATTGTATGAAAGACTTACTGTAGAGTACTCTCTAGTGATCTATTCATTAAAAAGTTAATAATGAAGTTTGTTTAATTTATTTTGTGTATAAAAATTAACGCATAATAGTGACTGGTATGTTATACTAAGGCTATTTAGGAAAAAACCTAAAAGATACTGAGCCAGTTGAAGAAAAAGAATAGCCAAGACCTGAACATTGGTATAATTTCAAATTTGGTCCATGTTTGCAGAGGAATGAGTGAGTGACTGGGGGAGACCTTTTTGTACATTACAATTATCACAAAAAAAAAAAAAATGTAGCGGTAGGTAGTGTAACTATCACGTGCCAGTGGTTACAAAAAAAAATTATGACCTATATCATCCACATAAAATACCACTGGATCTGAGTATCTACTGAAATAATGCTAATCAAAATTTTACAGTGGTAAATTGCGCCTTTTATTTGTTTTTACTATTTAATACACGAAAAAACTATCGAATACTGAACCATTAGTCGATAGTTTTCTTTACTTTTCAGTCTATGAATTAAAGTATCGAATAGTTAACGATAAGTTTTACTATTCAGTCCCCGAATGAAACTATTGAATTCGATAGTATGTGTTGACTATCGGTCAAACTATTCGGTAATGTCTATCACTAGGTAGTATGAACTATTATTATTTTAAATATTTCTATTTCTATGTAGATACTTATAAGCAATATAACCCATTATTTATTTTTCTATGTACCTATATATTATGTTACAACTTACAACCATTGGTTTGAAGCGACCCTGGCAAATCACAATGCTTTTTCGCGTTTATATGGCCAATCGTGATTTCTTATTAGGTATTAATATCCGCTGCCGTTTATTACAAAAAAGTTGTCTTGGAAATTTTATGAGCTCAACAATGTTCATGATCTGCACTACGCTTACGTATAATATTATATAATGCAATTATATTTCAAATCAGAACTCTAACCACTCGGTCGACTGAATAAACTTTAGTAACATCCTTGTGTTATATTATAATATACACTCTGTGAATAAAATAATAATTATGTATAATAATAAGATAAATCCAACAACAACAAAGTGGCACTAAATAAGTGTCATATTGCATAATAATTTATAATATTATGGTTTGTCTGCAACACAGGTTATTGACACCTAAATGATCATATTATTACGTAAATAATAATGTGTTTTTAGCGTTTTATCACTTTTTATACCAGAAAATATGGTTTTTAGAGTTCCATACAGTAAAACGGGACCCTATTACTAAGACTCCGCTGTCCGTCCGTCTGTCACCAGGCTGTATCTCATGAACCATGAAAGTTAGAAAGTTGAAATGTTGCCGCTATAACAATAAATACTAAAAATCCTAGGATATATAATATAAGCAGTGTTTCCAACATGTTTATAGTACGGAATCCTTCGTGCGCAAGTCCGACTCGCACTTGGCCGGTTTTTTAAATCTTTCTTAAACATTTTTCAATATTTAAGATGGTTTCTGGGTAAAAAAACCCAACAAATGTAATGCATAAGTTATTCTCACTTGAATTAAAAATGTATTTTAGGATTTTAGTTTAAATTTGTATGGGCTTTTATAGTTCAAATTTTGACGAATTTAGTTTTTAAAACGTAAAACAACGACATCTCGTATGGATAATTATATCTATACTCTATTGTGATCATAGTGTAACATAGAAAAACATTTTTTAACACGATAATAGTTACATTATTTGCAATTGAACAATCAACACGCATAATTTTAATGCGTGTAAAATAAATGGTATGCTATTAGGCGTAACTTTATATCTACAATCTACATAATTTCTTTATAAATAATAATACACTCAAATTTGTTTTTATTATTATTTTATCAAATAAAAAAAATTTCTAACAACCTCTTTTGTTATACATAAAAATATAAAATCCATAAACTAATGGAGTTATTAAAAAAAATAGTCTTACAAATGTATTACATTATAAAGATGACCTACATAGTAAAATTATAATATATTTATATATGACTTATTTTTTTAATTTTAAAACAGGCACCTGCCCCCTTATAACATTGAAACGGTCATCTCTATAATTTAATACACATATATTATATAATCAAATAAACAAGCGATGGCGGTGACACGGAGGTAGTACGAAACTGATTTAAAACAATCGTTCGTAAAATAGGTATTAAGTGAATAGACTTCTGATTACGTGACAAATGGGCAATGACCATCTTATTCTACCAGCTTCATCATTCTTTAAAATGCAGGTATAATTTTTAATATTGAACCTATATGTGAAAAACTAAGTAATACTACTACTTATAGGTACATTTTGGAACCACGTACAAAAAGTGATATTACTTTGGGACAATAACTATTAGATAGTAGGTATATAGATACATATTCACCTATACCTACAAATATATCGTAATAACTAATAATATATTGGTTGAACCTATATCATGTATCAATATTACGGAGCTAGATGGTATTTGAATGTATTTGGGTCAGATATATTTGAAATAGAGAAAGCTAAATAGTTGACAAAAAAATAATAGTACACCAGGATAAAAAAAAAAAGGCGGATTAGTAGGTACTGCACTATTAAGTACTTTATAGTACTGGTACGGCATACTGTATAGCATAGTATAGTATAGCCGTATAGGTTTATATTTAGGAGTCACTGTAGTCTGTAATGGATGTGTTACATTTTAATTTGATGATATAAAATCACTGTAGGTATACGAAAAACGATTCTGAGCGAAAACGATCTACGAGTATATCATCCTATAATATTGCGAAATATATTTTATAATATTATTATGATTAAAATAATTTATTTTACCTACAGTATAGGTTAAATTAATTTTATATTTTAATTAATATTAGTTTTTGATATCCACTGAGAATTTTTAATTTTTGATCATCCAAGGAACCAACTTGATTCACTTTCCTACCAGAAAAGAATTGTGAAATCAATACATTCATCCTTCTACATTCATCAGAATCTAAAATATATGTAGGTACTTGTTATCAGTTAAGGATTATAATAAATTGACATATTGTACAACATATTATATTGTATAAACTCTTGTAATATGTATAGTTATAGCCGTATAGGTACTATTATATAATTATAATATACCTATACCGAATATGGCAGGGGTATATATTAATATTGAAAATTAAAATTGAAAATAGATATACAATAAATATTTCCACCAATTAAAAATAATAATAATAACTGCCTTGCCAGTCTCAGCGCGTCAGCGTCCAAGAGCCAAATTCATTTTTTTATTTTTGTAAATCTACTTGTATACTTTACCACAAAACGAGCTATACTTATGATTATTTAAAAATTGTAAATTGCTTGTACGTTTATAATGTTCATAACTTGTGTTATGCGTCTTATGATTGTATAGCGTCTTATTAATAAAGACCGAACTGGTCCGCCTACACGTACCTATATATTATAATAGCGGCGTGTGCAAAGCCATCACACATTTTTTCCGGAACAATGGACACTTGATGTGGCCGTTCTAAATATTATCAAAACACGATATGACATAGGTAAACTAGAGATTTGCAAATTTGACGAACCAAGGTCATTCATAGTTCAAACTCATGATATCGGTGTTAGTGTAAAATGGAACTGTAGGTAGTCTTAACACTTAAGTTCTTTTTAAAATAACTCTATATTATAGCTATTACGACACTAAACGATAATTAGTAATACTCCAAATATTGCGAACATTCAATATTTGTTCATGGCAATAACTAATAAGTTATAAGTTATAACTATATAGTTACCACTCTCCTCTGAGATTATGATAGGTAGGTACTAGTAATAACGATTTTTTTAGGAGGGCCTTAGAAATTGTTAAAAAATGTGGGTAGGATACTTTTTTAATTAATTAACTACCTATATATAATATTATTAATATAGTTTAGGAAATTGGTACTTTATAAATGTATAATTATTTATATATTAGAACGAATCATGTCAGCGGCGAGTGGCCCATCACTCATATAATTAGCTTAACATCACCCCATACATTGTCTTCAAGGGGGAAATGCCCAGGGGTATGTGTCGTTTCCGCCAAAACTTGGAATGACCGATTCCGCCGTCGCCCGTTTCCGCCAGGTTAAAAAAGGTTCGATTCCTATTTCCGCCAATTTACCTGTTATGATAAAATTATTATAATATTTTCTATAGTATTGGAGTCTTATCTATATTATTTGTAAAGTATATTTAAGTTTTAACTTGAAAAAATAATTTCATAATATATAATATATAATTATATAATAATACAATTTCTCATAGTTTTAATAAATAAAATAATTGAAATAATTAAAAAGTCATAATATTTTGTTAATTTATTTAACATAATTAAATGAAACACTCTTTACGTACGAATAACGTGAAATTAGTTACTAGTTCTAGCACATTTTAACAAAGTGGATTTATTTTTCGGTGTATTCGGAATATTTAAATTGGCGCAGTTTATTACGCTGTTTATTACACTGTGTACTAAGTGTTAAAGTTATAAACAGTAAAATTTACCCAAGAAAAACACTCCGCCAAACTCGGTGTATAAAATACAAAATATCAAATAAGTTTAGAAACATAGTTAAAAATTATTAAATTATGTATAATATTATGTATACTAAATACTTTCTAATACACGACGCCGTGCGTTAGACTAGAATACGAAACAACATTCATCACGATACACTAGAAACGTACCGATTTTGAATTCTTTGTAACATACTATAGAATCTAGATATCATTAAGTTTCTAATCATTGCATTTGTTAATGATAACAATTATTATAAAGATGCTTCTTATGTATACATAACTAATTTTGGGAAATATATTTTTGAATACTTAATAATATTACTATGATAACAGTAATTGTGTGCGGTAAATAGGGAATGACTACATTATGCAAGAAAATATTACATATGTAAAATTGCAGGAGCTACGATTTCATGAAGAATTGATCGTTTCGTGAAATATATTTGTATTTTGCAAAGTGTGAAAAAGTCGTTTCCATTGCATGAAATGGACAACTTTTCATTAAATAATCGCTACCAAGATGGCTTCAACATATATGCAATATTATACACTATAAAGTGAAGTAATAATAAGGGGAATGAGACCTAACCTATCCCAGGGAAAGATTTTACTCTAGGATTAATAAGTTTATCTAGTGAAATGGATAGTTAAAACACATTTGCAACCATAGACAGTAATTTGTCTTTAAACATTTTCTATTAAATACAATTAATGAAAATAAAAATAAAATGTTTTGAAAATCTCTTTTAAGCATATAGTATTATATGCATTTCTTTTGAAAACTATCAACACAACTTTTCCTGACTTTCTTTTCCAACTTAACCAATGCGAATCTATAAATTATTAAAATTTGATTAATAACTATTATAGTAGGTATATAATATTAGACATTTAGAATATAATGCCTATACTGAACTCCTTAAAAACAGTTTGTATTACGACCGTAATAGAATTACTAAAGTCACTATATTGTTACGCACGATTTGAAATTTGGATTTACACGCTCCGCTAAACTACGATGTGAATATCTTTACATTTCAGAATTCTACACTTCTACAGTCTATGAATATACGGTAAATATATAATTTTTTCCCCGACATAATATATATACCGTCTTAAACTAAACGTTCCACACGGTGACGTCATCTGCGGGGGTGGGGCAACTGGGGCATTTGACCCAGTCTAGTATTTACATTAACCTTAAGTCGGCCCATTCACCACACCCCCTACCCTTAACCACTTCTATGCTATGAGAATCACAGTGAAAAAAATGTTGAGTTGGAAAAGCAGTTAAAAGTTGTCCTAGTCTAATAAAAACTTAAATGACGGCACTGGTTCCACGTATAATTATATTTCGATGGCATACGGTACAGTCGTACAGGCATATTCAGACTATAACCTGTAGCTGTTTTGGAAAAACTTCAAGGCAAGAAAGAAGGGAATCCCCGTAAAATATTGTATTTTGGTGAAATATATAAATAAATAAAAAATAATTGGAGTCTGTCCTAGCCAGTGGCGTAATTAAAGTCATGAACCTATGCATTTTTTCAAGGTTTTTATAATATAATATGATATCAATATATATAGCCCTGAATAATATTATTTTTTCGATTCTAGAGTTCAGAGTTTCAGAGTTTATAACTTTTTTGATTAATTTTGCAAATATTAATAAATATAATAAGTAAATGTAGGTAATTATAATTAAATGCAAAAATAAGACACTAAACTAAAAACCAAAAAGTGGGTAAGTGGATTTCACTCTGCTGTACAGTAGGTTACAAGTGGGTCACTGTATAATGAATGGTATTAAATTTGAATTCAATGATATAATATCATTGAATACGAAAAACGATTCTGAGTGGAGACTGTTTGTCAGTGTGGATATTTTATAGTGTATTTATATTGTTATTACTTATTATTAATACGGTGTCCGGTAAGTTGAATTAATATTATCCAATACAATTCTGAGAGAATAATAGAAAGGAGAGCTGAATATTTTCTATTACAAATTACAATTTTAAAAAAAATAGTCGAGCGACTTGTGTGGCACAAAATTGGAAGGTTAAGGGGAGAGTATACTTGACAACAGGTGACTTAAGATTGTTATTTTTCGCTGCTACGCCTGCCAGGGCACACATTTATGTTGTACATTACAGCCAAATATCCAATCATGGTTGTTCTCTGCGGTGTCGGACAAAATGCATCGAATGTTCGAGCCAGTTTGGGCGTTTGACAATCCGGGCAGTAAGATGTTGTTGCAGAATTGTCGACAGTCCGGGAGACTTTGTACAATAACAGAGAAACAGCCATTTAGGCTTGAAAATAACAATTAAAAACAACCTAATAAATTGTGAATATTTTATGTTATATATAAAAAATAATAAACAACAATGATAAGGTAATAATTATATAATAAGCTTGTAAGTAACAACGATAAATTGTTATACCTATCTATTATCTTCTTATTGATAAATGTTATATTTTACTAAGCCATAACATACCCACCATAGGAGCAACTAGGGTCAAAATTCTGGGGGAGCTAGCAAAACTATTTATTTAAAAAACCAATAGGGTCTTATATCTAAATCAATAAGGGATATTTGTGGGGGGGCTAAATCTCAGTCAGGGGGCTATGCCCCCCCCTAGTTGCGCCAATAGTACCCACCATTATACATAGAAAAAATTATATGTATAGTAGTGTATACTGTATAGTACTAAATATTTTAATCTTAAACAAATATGATTCTATACAATACAGCAATTCCGAATTTATATGGTAAAATACAATGTATAAATTCAATCATGTCTTATAAATTATAGTGTTCTTTATTAATAAAATGACGATAATGACGAAAACATAAAGGATTTGCTTCAGCTTATATTATAAAATATATATATAAATACTTATTTATAGAAAAAGGAATGTTATTTATCATCCAGTAGGTACCTACTACCAGTACTACCTCCTACCATTGGTTATAAATTATAACCATAGGTAAAATATATATATAAATATTATAACTTATAATATTTATAATCAATGATACTACCTACCTATGCGTGAATATTAATTTATTATACAATATAAGATATTATACTCTGTATAATCTTAATTTCGTACATATTTAAATAAGTTATATCTGTTTCAAATTACAACATTTAAAAATATCAATACACAATGAATGTGGACAAACCCTAATGTACCTATTTATTTTCTAAGATTAGAAAAATTCATCCTATAATTTTCTCTTATCAGATTGGTGCACAGATATGTGGATATGTGTAAGTTCCTACCTATTTTATACTAAAATAGTAAGTAATTTACACATAAATATCGTATTATCCAGGGCTGGGCACTAACGAGTTAAAAAGTTAATTTAATTTTAACTTTTTAACTTAACTAGTTACTTTTGGCTTTTCATTAACTTAACTGCTAACTAATTAAATTTCTTTTTTAACTAACATGAAATTAACGAATTAATTTTTTTAAGAAGTAAAGTAAGTTAATTTATTTTGTTTTTAATTTTATTATATTTCACTAGTTCTGCAGTCTATTTCGTTTTCGTGTCAAAAAATATTTATCGTGAATTGTTTAATTGTTTATCATTCGAATCTAACTTATATGGAAATACTGTATAAAGTATAAACACTATAGTCTATAATTTAGTTTTGGGTTGGAAAAAAATTAAGTACGTTAGCTTTGTATAAACAAATTAACTTTTTTTTAACTTAATAAAAAGTTAACAAAAAGCGTGTATTAACTTTTAACTTAACTGAGTTATCCTATGGTTAAATTAACATTTAACTTTTTGTTATTGGTACTTATTAACTTAACTTAACTGAGTTAAAAAATATCATTAACTTGCCCAGCCTTGTATATACAATATCTATAGTATTAATGCTTACTAAGTCCTATTATAATAATATCCATTTTATAATCGCCTTATAGTCTATTAAATGGTAGATACCTGTTTAATGGTCTACGATGTTTAAAATAAACTATTTGTATTTTCTCTATAGACTATTCACTCTTATTCACTTCTAGTTTATAATATTATATAATATAGGTATCATATACTTACCGTGTCACCTTGGATAATGATGGGTTTATTACAGATGATAATTTATTGTAATTTCTTAGTTATTGAATCTGATATTATCGAGCCTTTAATTTTAAAATACAACAAAAAATCATAATATTTTGTTCACCAACAATAATTACCATTACGAAAGTAAAACATGGATAACGATTATATTGGAGATATATATTAAGATATATTTCAATATTTGTAACGCAACATGCATAGTATTGTAACTGCTTACTGCAGTAGATTAGAACAGTGATTTATAATATTGTTTTTAAAAAGGTCGACACACGTGTCAAGTTGCAATAAAATCGAGAAAAACAGTAATCCGAATATAATAGAGGGCTACAAAATTCAAATAGACCAAACTATATGTATCAGCCAGCCAATATAATTCGTATAGTATAGCTGTGAATATTGTCCATTAAGAAGTATAATAAATAATACCAGAAAGTCAAAACTTAAGGCCCGGTGCCATTGCAATTTTGTACACAAAGTACAGTTTACAGGAATAGTGATCCTGTTCTGTAAAATTAACCAAATTTGATAATTTTTTTTAACTTATAGAGGGTAATATTCTACAGACAACTCTTTTTTTAAATATTTTTATCTCAAACTCTATAATATTTCATCAAAAATAATACAATTTTAAGTGTTTTTTTTATGAATTATATTATACCATTATTTTTAATAAAATAAAAACCGGAGTTCAGTGAAGCCTGTAGGAAGGCTTCTTCTTTCAGATAAAATAATAGTTATCAAAATCCGAAAATTCTACCAGGCATGAGAATTATTCCCATGAAGTAATTTTTTTTTTCAATATAGGTGTAACCTCCCTTTCCTCAAATAGGTAATCGGCAGTAGATTAGTAAAAAAGTATTATAGTTAAGGTGGCAACTAAAATATAAAATTTAATCTTCAAATTTTGTAAAATTGCGGAAATCTTATAATTTTAATTATATAACTCTATTTTATAGAATTTGAATAACTGTCACCTGTGTAATATAAAAATAAATTAAATATAAGATAATATTTATAATCAAAACATATAATAATATAAACAGAATTTTAAAATTGGATATTAAAATACCTAATAGAGTACTAGACTACCTATGCAAACATTTTTAAATGAAGCATTAAAATAGCGGACAAAAATATTATTATAGACTACTAAACTGTAGTTTCTATAGAAGCCACATCAATAAGAATAAATTAGACCTTTTGCAGGGCGACTTAATACTAGATGTCTCTTAATCCTCTGAAACCGCAAGATTCGTCAAAATATAAACCATCTACAGTTTCCAGTAGTTGTTAGTATCTAACTGTATTAATAGTTGACATTTCATATTCGAATAGACAGGTTATACGATAGGTCTTACGTGTTTATAACGCGTTTATATCGCTCCTACTCTACGTTGTACGGTACATAAACATAATATGACCATCAACTATACAGATAATATGCAAAGCTTGACCCATTGCCGACGACAAACCGTAAAACCGGATTTCAAGCATAATTAGGTTTGTTTAACTACCAACTATCGGACCACTAAATCGTGTACCCAGTAAAATTGATTTTTGGCTGTTTCACGCGTGTGCACATACATTCGGGTATTCCAATAAGGAGCGTACCTACGCACTCTCTGAATATAATATGTTACTATGTACAGTGGGGGTGGGACAGAAACTGGTTCTTAAAAATATATTATATACCTAGTACCTATAAATATTAATTATAATTCTAGACGAGTGGAATGAAGAAGATAATATTATATCGTGTACTGCATTATATTATATACAGCTCGCACAGGTCGTGATTCGTAGGAATCCGGATCATAATAATGTAGTCGGTCCGTCTTGTAGGCAGCGTATAAGTACATGCCGCATATATATATATATATATATATATGTACGCACACACACACACACACACACACGAGTAGCATAGACACAGACGTATTAAATATATAATATATATATATAAGAGGAAACGTGCGCGCACGGAACAATAATTACTATCGTCCATCGGCCTGCGCTGCAGTGGCGGAGACACCAGTGGTCGGCATACATTCTGTTGGGCTAGGTACATCGTCCACACACACACACACACACACACACACACATATAAATGTTATATATCTACCTACGCGTACATAATATAATATAGTGACCGCCGCAGTGGCGACGCGACAACGTGGAGAAACACGCGCATTGAACGATACGACGTGGCCACCGCACGAACGCATCGCACACGCGCCGAATACAGTTATTATAATACTATATTATATTTATATTGTTATATTATTATATACGTGAACACGCCGCGCATTTAATAACAATAACGACAGTACACGATGATGACAATAATATAATAATAATAAATTAATTTATGTGGGCCGAAGACGAGGACGGAATGCTCGATTGGCCGCGTTGACAGATAAACACATATATAATATTATATACGATGTACTTCGGCAATTGTACATAAGTACCTCTATATATAGATACGCACACGCACGAGGTAGGTACGTACCTATATACGATTGTCGCTTCTCCAACAGCAGCACACGCGCTATTGTCATTTGTCATTCATACGTGCGCGAAAGTGATTTGAGTGAATGTGCACGTTCGTACGACGATGACCCGGTAAACACGCGGTGAATCATAATCGACTGTATATTACTTATATTAATATAATGTGGTGACGAGTGCCAAAAAGCCGGCAGACATGTTATAGCAGTCCGCAGCGGTCCGTCCGTGGCAAGTCGCATCATCGACGCACTTCGCGCGCGTTTCATCGTTCGTGCTAAATTTCCGGTTCTGGTGCTCTAAACAAATTTTTATTTCACCATTCTACAACGACTTCGTCGCTACTACTACCACTACTACTGCTATTAATAAAAATAATTAAATTCGGACGCGTTCTACCGTTCGCGGTATTGTGCACCTGTACCGCCATGCGCCGAAACTTCCGCGACGGCCAGTGATCGCCATGCGGTGGACCGGGTTCTGTATCGTGCCGTTGCTCCTACACGCAGTGGCGACGTCAGTGGCGAGATGCTGCGATGCTGCGGATGTCCAGCCCGTGACTTACCGGAGCGATGCCCGAGGAGCGTCGCCGGGACCACTGATATTGCGGTCGGTGATCTCGCGCGCGCTGAGCCGCGTACGCGAATCGACGACCGACCGTCGGTTGGCGGGCGACTTGTGGCTGGAAACGATCGACTCCAATCGCCCTGATGGATCGACGATGGCGACGAGGTCTCTGCCCGACGATCTAGTGGCCCAAGCAGACGCCGTTTTCGACAACCATCGGCTATCGTGGCGTGACGCTATAGTCCGAGGACTGGATTTGAACGTGTACAAGGATCGGGAGCTACAGCGATACGTGCTCGGCGTAACTCAGCGCACCGGTGATTCGCAAAGTTTCGGTAAATATGATAAATTGTCATACATGTTGTTGTACAGAGCTGTGTCCGTTGAAATCGATCCGTTTTAAAATCATTTAAATTAGCTTATTAAGATATTGCATAGGTATATTTGTAATGTGACGAAGACCGATTTCAAGTAAATATAGTATTATACTATATCATCTTTACTCTGTTAATATCTACATAATATTAATACGAACATACTTATTTCTCGTCACATATTTTTTTTCTATCAAGAAAATTGAATTAATCTAGAAAAATATAATGAGTGTATATCCTCAAAATATAGTCATGATACGATAGTTATATTTTTCAATTAACTATCAATAAAATTGTAAATCAAATCAAAACAAAACTCAGAAAAGAAATCATTAAATGTTATAATTTAGGGATAAATAGCACACATAATATACATAAAAATTAAAATTATGAGATTCATTAAACATAGTATTTATCAATGCGATAATACGCCAATAATTCTGTAACATTTTATAATATTTCATTTTCTTGACATTATTTTTAAAATGATTTAATGAAAACAAAATATTACACCCACGTGTGACATCTCACAACTACAAAACGTCAGGCCTGCTAAGTAATTCTATATACAGTGTACATGTGTATCATAGAAATACATAAACATAATTAGAAATGTTATAGGTAAAAAAAACAGTTATATTCATCAGCATTGAAAATAACTAAATAAAACTTAATATTTAAAATGTTTACATGAATCAGATTTCTACCTCGCTAGTACTGATTCTTGAATAAAATTTATCGATATTATGCAAAATTATACTATTCACCGCTATCGTTTATATTTTTAAATTGAATTCCTAATTACTATTATTATCAATACCTGTATGACGTATATAATAGGTACTACAATATTATACTACCTATTATAAGAAATAATAATATACTACCTACTACTTACTAGTAGGTATAATTCAAATTATTCAATAAATGCATCAATAGTATATTTACTATTTCTGAGACACATATTCAATATGCTTTTTCTTAGTGACTCAATTCTATTGCCCTCGTTTAACTATTATAAATGACCGCATTTAAACACGTAGGTAGGTAAAACTTTTATATAAAAAAAAAAAAATTTTAAAAATACATAGAATTATAAACTCGTTATAATATACTAAATTCTAAGACATACTTAAGAATTTGGCAAGTCGCAAACCTACAATTTTTTAAACTAGGTTTAGCTGTTTTGACCTGGGATTGCAATATTGACCGATTTCTCAAGAATTTTTAGCATTGTTCTGGTTTTTCTGTTTAGGTATACTGGGTACAATAGTTTATTCAACTTATATGATAACTTGGCTAAGCCTATAGCACTACTCCAGCAGAGATGCATTTACTTTCTAATTCGTATGTACATCGTGTTTTTGTGTGTAATTAACCACTAATATTAGTTTTGTTAATTATTATTGTTGTTGTCGTAAATTAACATTTTTTTTTTAATAATATATATTATTTTCTATCACGATGTTTATGAGTTCATGACTCATGACTATGCTATACATCGGTGTTTCTTAAAATGTTTAATACACGGTCGTGGACGAGGGTCCCCTGATGAAAAGCTTTTTCAAACATCGGACATGCTTCGCAATTTTTCTTTCAAATAAGTAACCTTTTTTTCATATTTTTTTAAATATAAATCTAATTTTAATGAAGATAAGATACGCGGATATAAGAAACAAAGTTGAGATGGTCGAGTATTAAATAATAATAAACTTTCAAATGTATACCTAACAATTACATTATTCAATTATTGCAAACAATGCAAACATGCGTCCATGCCCGGAACCACCGATAGCACAACGGACCCTTAGGCCACTGGCCAACCACTGAGTATAGTGAATAATAATATATTATACTGAGTGTCTCATCTCACCAGAGATTTGGTAAGCTATTTGGCGCCTCGGTATTAAACCCCTAAATCAAAATAGATCCAGCATTATAGTGTATACAGCTAAAAAACGATCGAGAACGCTCAATTTATATATTTTTCCGACGTTGTTATATTTAATAATTTGTATTGAACGGTTGTGCACGGTTGTGTTACTGGTCTAAATAAATAGTGAAAATAAACTTGAAAATACTTATAAAAAGTCTTATGACCTGGAAAAGTGGCTTAAGTCGTTTTTGGTCTTCAATTTTAAAGTCATAAACAAGTCGAAGATACGATTTTAGAGTAAGAAAAAAAAAGAATTACCATAAAAATAAAAAGATAAAATATTAAATATTAAAAATAAATATGATTCCTATGTGATACGTAATTCTGTTAATTTATTAAAATATTTAGAATATGTTGGCTAATTCTATTCAGGGATTTATTTACATGCTTAATTTATCTTAATACAGCTTTTTACTTATTAGGTAACCCATTATTTGTAACTATTTGCATACGTATATTTTTTATAAGAATAAAATGTATTTTTATAATTTACGATTATTACTTAAAAGTAAATACATTTTTATCACACATTTTATTTATATATGTATAAACATTTATTATAACTTATTTGAAGAACACTTATATATTATTTTTATTTTTCGTTACACTTAAACTTCAAACGTCCCCCCCCCCCCCCAATCGTTCAATAGCCAATTAAATAATAGATAATGCAATGTTGCACGTAAACTCATTCTCAATCGTATTTGTTTTTTTTGTGGGGTATATGTCGTAGGTTATTTGTGAATTTTAAGTCAAAATATTTTAAATTTATAAATATACAGTATATTTAATTTATGTGTCTATATGAATATACAATTTACTATATTATATTACACGTCTTATTTTGTCAAATAATAAAAGGTTATAAAGCTAAATAATGAAAAATGGATTGTTAAAGTTCACTCAAAAACCCTCCAAAATAAATAACATCAAGAAATACATTGTTATATTATTTATGAAATATAAATAAATAAAATATTTTATAGTACCTAATACCTATATCTAAGTCCATGGTACTGTTCACCGTGGTACTGATTGTTGGACGTTATCTCAAGGAACCATAGATGTAATTATTCAGAACCATACATTGATTTTAATTTCCAGATAGAACTGCAGACTATAATACAGTATGAATATAGCCAAATTTTCAAATTTTTATCAATTATGATAATGACTTACTGATAAATGTGAGTCCTATAATTTTACCAATGTGAAGTGCTCTAAATTTCCCCATGTATCGTCCCTCTCTCAACACTGTCTTGCGTCTTACCGTTTAAAATCGGTGCTAGATAGATTGGCACGGTGGCAACAGTACCTATTAAGAAAACCAGAGATTTTTCCGTTATTTTGATTTTATTACATATATATCCGCAAACTAACAATTGTCACTAAACATTTTAAAACTGATATTACATTATTCATATTTTTTTTATCATTTATTTTAATTTGTACAATCTGAATCAAATATTTTTACAGTAAGCACAATAGAGATGGAGGGATACATAATAGGGCTTGGTTGGCTTGATTGAAGAAACTATTCAATAATAGTACTTCATGGCATGGGTAGTAGTGGTTAGTCGACTAGTAAGTCACGGCACCAGCTACGCAACGTTATTAATTTAAAAGAAAATATTCTGCATACATTTTATTAACATAAAATAGAGATTTTATTAATTAATATTAAAAACCGGAAACGCACACTGCGACTAGCTTGGGCAACACATACTGTCAACCGACGCCGCAGCTCTGCCAATCTATATCTGGCCCCGATTGTACGACCGTCGATAAGTGACAACCTCGTTCCATTCACCTAAGTTGAATATTTTTTTAAGAAGATGAATAGCATACACTACTCAATATACATGAGTAGCAGGACATTCTTATGGCTGATAAGTGATAGTGAATGAACTGTAATTATTTTAAATGATATATTCATTACAAGAACATTTAATAGTAATCTATGATGTGCTAAATATTAATGTAAAACGAATTCGAAACTTAAATATAATTGTCCGTAGCTCGAAGGTATATCGAATATAAGAAACGTCGTATTAACAATATCGACGCTTTCATGTCAACTGTCCATAGATAGGTTATATATAGGTAGTGTATAAAATGATTTCACTTGGCGAATGCAACTCGTTATATAAAACTGACAAAACACAATATACCTACTAATATAATGTGTTAAATATAATAACCATTGACAGAAATCGTGAGGCTTTGCTCCCTCAACCGTTTAGGCTCCCTTAAAAACAAACAAAAAATAATTGTTAGGTATATTATTTACTTTTATAAATGTCTAAAATATCAAAATAAAACTACTACCTATAGTAGAATATTTTCTTAGTACCTAATATTGGTATAAATATTTTAACTGAAAAAACTTCTTTATTTTTCTAAAATTTTTGTATGGACGCGTACAATTTTCCGTAATTGATGAAAATTTGTAAAACCATTTATTGCATTTTGGGCAAATTTAAAATGGGTCCACGATTTCCTTTATTGTTGTAAACTCGGCTCAGAAATCTTAGGTAATAAAAAAGGTCGATTGTAAGCTCAGTTCGGAAATTATAAATAATAAAATAGATAGATGGTAAACTTGGCCTGGAAATATTTAAGATAATAAAAAAAGATCGGATGTTAACTCCGTCCGACAAATTTGACCGATTTTAACCATTTCAATTTAAAAATTAAAAATAATAAATAATAACTCAGCAAGTATACAAATAAAGAAATATTGGTGAGTTACACGTCAAACACATTGCTTTTTACTTTAAAATAATAGATTTTGCTTAAATTATTACATTACAATTTTACTTATATTTTTACACTTACGATTTTACATTAATACATTTTACTTATATTTTTTGCACTGAATACTAAAATGAAATCCAACGCTGAAACATTTTACTAACATTTTTATACTATTTTACATTTATATAACGAATTTCATACTATAAATAACAATATGAAAATGAAAATAAAACAAGATAATTTTTGGAGGATCATGAGAGTTGCCTCCTCTTCGTGTCTTTAGAGTAAATAGTTCTCAAAAATATTATAAGAAAATTATTAATTAGATATACCTACCTAAGAAGATCTTGGCATAATATTTCTATTAAGGCTGAGTTTACACGTCAATCATAATTACTTGAAAAAACCATGACCAGTTTACAATAGATCTTTTGAACATTTTTTTTTTCGACCCCAGTTTACAACCACCCTGCATTTTAAGTAGTAAGCCCCCCCCCCCCTTAACAATCCCCCCACAGTTATAGAACTCAATTTCCACCTATGATTATTATTTATTATACCTGTCTATAATATTGCATCCTCGTATTTTTTTTCAGTCTCCCGGACTTTTGGCATACGACGCCGGCGAATGCAAATGTTCTTCATGTTACCGGTGATGTACAAGCTGGGCGTGATCACCACACTGTTGACCGGTTTGGTCGTGCTCACCCTCAAGGGCGTGACCATCGGCGTGATACTGCTCGTTATAGCCTTGACCGGTTTAGTGGCCAAACTGTCCAAGCTCCACAATCCCTACGTGTCACCGATGCCTGAAGTATCAGCCTGGTCGGGATACCATCACGACCCTTACGACCGTTCATCGCAACAACAATCACCTTCACCGCCTTTACAGGACAAAAACATACACGTGCACGTGCACACCGCACACGGTCCTGTGCCTTCAGCGGTCGGCTATTCGCCCGGTCCTGCGCCGTCAGCGGTCAGCTACTCGAAGGGTCGGCTGCCACTGCCGCCGCCACTGGACGACGACGACATGAATAATTACAACAACAATTATAATTATAACGGTGGCGGTGGACCGTATTGGAATCGCGCGGGTGAGGAATACTATGACGCTACCGCGATAAACCATCGCGGTGACAACCACCTGCAGCTGGGCGCCGAGTCTACGACTGCCAGCAATAGTGTCTATCACCGGTGGTTAGGATAAAAACCAATATTAAATTATAATATAGAGAGACCTCTGAATACAGGACACTTGGTCGATGACATTTTGTCCGCCTTTTGCGGAAATCAGTTTGTAGTCTGTTCTCAAAAAAAACGTCCAAAATGTAGATGTGTTCGTAAGGGGAGTTTTTACTATATTATTTTATCTAATTTATATTGGTATTATTATATGGTGCGTACGACACGCTTGTTACGAGAGGTGCCTGCCCGCTTTTAATACGAATGAAAAACGTTTCCGTATAATTATTATTGTAAACAAAATATTGTATAATATTGCTATTAAATTATTATATTATATACTATTTAACCGTAGCATACCTATTATATGAATTGCAACGGTAGACAGTATAGTTACTTTACATAGACATAATATTACCGTGCTTGGGCACGTTACAAAACACATAATCTGAAGGGAGGAGGTACTTAGCAATAAAAGTTTTCAAATTAAATCTTACATGCCCTTGTCGAAAAATCATTTTTTGAAAACATTTTATCTTCCCCTCCCCCGTCACACACACTGTTTACGTGCCTGATCGTGCGTAATACGTACATGTTTGTCAATTACACTTTATAGTCTTTAGTTAGTACTTAATACAGAATAGTAGAATACTTATTAGTTTTTATAGACTAGCTGTTTCCTATAGTTATAAGTAAGTGTTAACACTTTTTATACCGCAATATACAAACCAAAACTATTAAACTAGTATCTATTATTAATAAATATTTTACTATTGCAAATACCTATACTCTATTAAGTTAACATTAATATATTTTACGAATGTAATACCTAATTTATAGAAAAAATGAAATCCTATCTTTTAAATAATTAAATGTTACAAATGATTCGTCATCTGTCTGTTGAGCTTACCTAATAGAACATTGAACATAAGCATTTTTAAGTACTGTTTAAAATATCAATAATATACAGTGTAATTTTTATATAAAAGGCAGTTGACTTATTATTTAATCTGAAAATGGAAAAATGATATACCTATTACTACTATTTGTATTTTTATTATAGCGGGTACATTTAAAAAGTATTTTTAATGAAAAATGTATGTGTTTAAAATAAACAAATCATAATATTACTATTGTCTATTATAATTGCTTTAATTAAAATACGAAAAGAACTACAAAAAAGATTCCCATAGATACCCAAATGTTGTTACAATCATAGACGCGAATAAGGGGGTGGCTGAGAGACTGCTAAGTCCTAGAATTGCTATAGCCCCCTAAAAAACTAATGACTCGAACATATTATGACGTAAAATCGTCAGAAGATCGTCCAGTATAGACCTGAGCTTCAGCCCGCCAAATGCCTAACACTATTTACACGTATTTAGGTACTCATATTAAATATCAAATAGCCAGTGTTGAGTGGTAATGTTACGTAAGTTACTCATTTCTGTAATGTAGTGACTTTTTCGGAAACTTCGTTATTTATTGAAGTAATTACATTAATTATTTTAAAGCAGCTAACTTTGTATAATTACTAGGTAGTAATATTTTTACTATCAATTCTATACAAAAATAAACGTGTTTAATTGAATTTGTCTACTTTTGGTACTTTTGTAATTTAGTTACAAAAAAGTAATCTAGTTACCTTTTTATTTTGTAACTTCTAACGTAGGTAACTTAGTAATTACTTTTCAAAAGTAACTTAATAAACACTGCGTAAAGCTATATTAATAAATAATTATAAAAAATAAGAAATCCAATCCATGATTTGTTGTTCTTATGCGCGTTCTTCAGGCTACATTTGCTACAACCACATAACATATTATATTATCTTCAAGCCCCAAGGCCTCACCTTATATTATACATAATATTATGTTCGTGTCAAATATTCTGAGTGACTTCAATTACCTAGAAGAGTTACCTCTTTCGTCTTAATTGGTTCATCAATAATTTACACACTTAAAATGAAAATATAATATACATTTTGTAATGTCATAAGTTATACATGAACGATGAAGATACATAAGATAATATGCAATATGCATTGAACAATATACATTAGGTATACATAAACTATTTACAAAATTATATTGCAGGATAAACAAAATATCATGAGAGTGAATACAGATTTCGTCCCTCACTCATCTGTGAGCCGTGCGGACGACCCCAAATCTGAAATGGTATTATTGTAGTCGACAACGGTAAATAATTTGGATAATTTATTAATTTTACCATAAATAAAGTAGGTTGAATTCATTTTAGACGAAAACATTGCTTATGAAAAAGTCATTGTGTGTATAAAATATAATGGAATTAAAAGTTTCAAGTAAGAATAATATTTTTAAATCCATGTTTTAATACTTAGCTATAAGAATTTTTATCATATTATAAACATTTTTTTTAACAAAATAATTTTAAAATTTTCGTGATTTTAATGAATTTTGTCAACATTTTAACTTTAATTGGTTATAAAAATATTAGTCCTAGGTACGTATCTTAAAAAGAAAATTTTTAATGAATAATTTCAAACTTAAAATAATTTGCAAATTTTAATAATTTTGACGAATTTTGTCAATTCTAACTTCAGACCTTCATAAAAAATAACAGCATGAGAAGCTTTGTATTAAATTTTAATGTTTTTTGACTAAATGAAAATTTTTTACAGGCAATAATAATAAAATCAAAAATGTCTCTATGTCTATAAATAGCTTATGAATCAAAATATTTTTAAAGTGTTATTATGTATGGGAAAAGGTCGTATAAAAATTTGTTGAAAATTTAAAGTTTCTTCGATTATTATTTTGAGTTACTAAAAATTCCCTTTTTTTCTTAATACTTTTTTTGTGTTACCCAATTGTTTAAAAAAAACTACTGGACATTATTTACTTTTGAAAGAACACATACATTATTGTAAAATTATTACATTCATCGCTGCACTTCAAATCTAAAATGTACAAAGAAAACATTTTCCGAAAATTATAATTGGCCAAAAAAATTTGAACAAAAATATAACATTTTAACAAAAAATACAAGTCATTAATAAATTTGATTCAAAAATTAAATTGTTATTAAAATACAAATTATATTATAAATGAAAGTAATAATAATCTAGAATTTAATGCATTTACCTGCATTCCATACCTTACTTGTAATACAAGTTTTATCTTCAACTTCACCTAATATGTATTTGTGCAGACAATATAAGATAAGTGACAGTACACGAAACGTTTAACGTACCTACTATCTAATAATAATAATTTAATTTATGGTTAATAAATTGCTATATCAACGTGTTCAGGGTTTGTTACAAATTGCTGACGGTCAAAATCTTAACTGGTCAAAACAACCACTTTAGAAATGTTTTTCCACACTGTAGAATATTTGGGTCACTGAGTGATAGTTCTATATTCGAGAAATAGAAATTATGGGGTTGAAAATTATTGGCATTTTTCCTGAGCAACTTGCCTTTACCATATAGATAGTTTTCTCAAATGTAGATATAAAATAAAAACTCAAGCGGGGATTAATACCTACTCGTAACTTTTAAGGCACTCGCCATACCATCAATATGTTTATACTGTTATAATTTAAAATAGCAATATTCTCTAGGAATGTTAAATAAATAAAGAGATTATGTTTGCATATATATTGCTGTAGCAGGCGTAACAGAAACACCCAAACACCACATAAAACGGCGTTCTCTTGGAATACAGTTTGTTAGGTACCTACTATATTCACGCACTGGTCCGACTGTCCAAGAGATAGGTACCTAACCTATGTACAATGTACTATATGTTTTACCATATTGCCTATAATATTAGTAGTGTACCAATATGACAATTATTATGCTAATCTATCTATCTTCATAAAGTAGACACACTATACTTAGTACAATTGTACTTACCTGTACTGGTTGTGATGTCCTATACATGCATATGTAGGTACTATTACATTACAATTTCATATAAGTATTAATTTTATATCAATTTGAAAATGTAATACAACAATCATAATACATTTTAATTAGGTACTTGACATAAAAAAATTTAGCATAAAGCCACCGTCATCATCTTTTTTATGAGAAATTTTAGTTCAAATTTTGATGACATTGGATATTCGAACGTATAATAACGATTTATCCTCCAACTATTTTTATTATTTTGTTATTATTCAAAAAATAATAATATCAGAAACTACTGATATATTCCACTATTATATAAATTATAATTTTGTGTACACAATGACATTTTTGAAATGTTTTTAAAAAAGTGTTGATAAAACACGTTTGCTAGGTTAAAAAGCTATGTATATAGTTGAAAATGTATATAATTTAAATTTTTATAGCAAAATCAAAATCTTTTCACTACTGCGTATTTAATCATTTACTTTTTAGAATACAATTTTCAAAATATTTAGATTAATTTTAGCTAGGTACCCACCTATAGCAATTTTTATCTTGAGCCTATTCATACTGGTCCCCGTAAATATATCGTTATTGACTTCCAAGTAATGATGTCAGTAACGATTCCATATTACTAATATTAAAATAAATAACTATAATAATATATTAATAGCAATATAAATATGTCATAAAATATAAGTAATAATTAGGGCCTAATAATTTAATATAGGCTGACTCATAATATTGTTATTCGTATGCTATTATATTTATAATTGAATTCAAATTTAACACATCCATTACAGTGACCCACCCAATGACGAGGTACACTCGACACCTACTATGCAGCTGAGCGAGTTTCCCAATAGTTTTTTAACGTGTCTCTGGATGTATTTGTTCACGTTAAAATAATGCTTTAAATGACTCTTTATATTTTAAATATATATACCATAACTACTTTGGTGCTAACTGTAATCTATTTAATATAAATTGACAGGTTGGACACTTATAGTACTTAAAATAGTTTAGACATGTAATTTTCGTTAATATTATTAACTATTGAAATAATTATGACTGGATATTAAAGCTACCTATATTATATTTAACTTACAGTAACTTATAATAGTATGCATAAATATTTTATAAATTTTCATAATATAATGCGCTTAGGTACTAAATTGACTCTTATTTACTTTCGGTATTACATTCTCAGCCCAGCCATATACTATGTAATGAAAGTTTGTTAAAATGTATTTAAATTTTAAAACTAAAAACTATTATTATAATAATATATATTTTTTTAATATATATATTATATACTGTGTAACGTAAATGTTTGGTATTTTTTTAGTATGTCACTTGAACTTGAAGAGTTCTAGGTAAACCTTGGCTATATTACAGCTACTTATAATAATGGCACTTGTACAACTGCAGGCAACTATTTATCTACGTATACGTGTATAAAAACGACACAAGAATAATAATTAGTATCGTATAATTTACGATTATAAATAAACATTTATCTAAAATACTATTACTTTTATTAATTTTATCATTGCGTCATTATTATAATACAATTGATTATTATTTATTTTTTATTAAAATAAACTATATAATATAAGCATCAACTGGAGTTAAAACAATTGGGAATATAGGCTATAATATGGATATACAAGCTACTAGGTATAAAAACAGGTATATATTGTAATATTGTAAAAACACTAAGCAGTAGTCGCTAACCGATTCAAAATGTATATTTTCAACAATTTATATAAAAATATATATTGTACTAAGTACTAAGTACAATGTACTTACTAGCTATAGCTCTATATAATAGTGAGTCAGTAAATAAACAGACATAAATACTTGCGTACCTTCCTGTTTATATGTATTGTTATTAATTCGTATTTTAATTTATTAAATTAACAAAATAATAATTTTAAAATTGTAATTTTACACTGATAGTTGTAATACACATATAGTGGTAATATACATCCAAAATATAAAATATTATATTATATAATAGTTCTACAATAACTTATGATAATTATGACAATATTATAATATAGGTATAAGGCACAAAATAACATAAATTGAATCTAATTTTGAGTCATGGTTAATGATAAAATACTATATAATAAAATGTAGGTAATGTACCTTACGAGATATTACATTCATTAATATAATATATAATACATCATTGGTGATTTTGTTCGTAAATAGTCTTATGTTAATATAGCACTACGTCCGACGTCGAACGTGTGCAGAGAGCATTACATTATACATTTAATAAATTATTAAGCATTATAAAAAGTCGGTCAATTACTAACGGCCATTAAATATTGCTCCGAATTCCGGAACACCGTTGAAACCGTAATTTTGAGCCATGAGCAATGAATCCTGTAACACGATTTAAAATATCTAATTATTTAATTAATGTAGTCTGCACAGAGTTATGTCAAACGTAGTTAAGTGTCAGACAGTATTAATAATTACCCCAGTTGAACCACGAATCGAAGTACTGTGAGCATTTTGTGACCAATTACGCATCATATTAAAAGCGATCAACAGAATTGCGAACTTGCCCACTGCCATTGCTTTCAAAGCTAACAATTTCAGTTTCATTATGAAAAACGGTATGAGCATTGTTTGAATAACAAATGGTATTAAAAGCAGAGGCAAGAATTTATCTTTGAACGAATTCTTTTTCTTCTTGTGTTTGCCCAAAGGTTTCTTTTTTTTGATAGGCTTATGGACGTGGCCTTTTTCACTGTCCACTGTAATTAAAAACAAACGATTTTAACCTATTAGAAATTAGAATATAATAGAACAAATAATTTAAATGTATACAGTATACACATATATTATTTATAGAAGTAACTGTGGAGGTGGGCACGTTATTTCTGGAGAATGTAATGAACCTATTTTAAAAACAATAAAATATATATTTCTCAATCCCAACATCCAAAGAATAATGGTTAATTTTATTTACTCTTTTGAATGCTATTTAGTATTGATATAAATGTGTTTATATAGGTATGATTGTACTTAATAATATGTTTCATGTTACGATTACAGACTACAGTACTGGTGGAAACGCATCATATTTGCCGTGCGTGTTGCACACCTCTTATAATATACGTATCGGTGTAACTGTTAATTTATATTCACCTAAAGCCAAATCCTTGAGCGCATAATCACCAACCACTACATCGGTTGACGTAGTGGTCAGGGCACTCGTGCCTTGTACTTCGTCTTCGACGTCTCGCGATGACAGCGACAGCGGTGTGGATGACTGCAGCGATAGATCTGTGGTCGGCAAAGCGTCAGTCGAATCGACGGCGGACTGTAATACTAATACCGCGACGCACGCGAAAACGGCGAGACCGCACGCGGAGAGTGACATTTTCCTTGTGGCGACACGAAAAGCCGCGCTGGAAATGCGATAGGTATTTTGTTATAAACTATAATATTATATTTTGTCGACCGAACGGCACGAGAGAACCGGAACGACTATGTAGAGACGAGACGCCGGTGACGACCGTCGACGCAGCTATAAGACAACTATAGTGTATGGATATAATACGTTAGGTGCCGGTTTACCGCCTATGAAACGATAATAATAATAATAATGCCTAATATTACGAGTGTGATGAGAGTACGTTCGAACGCGATCGCAACGTCCGAAACGAATGCCCTCCGAACGCTTAGATCGACGCGTATAAAACGAATAGAAAATTAATATACGTGCCGCCGCCGGCAGGTATACGACGGGTACCCGATTGACCGACCGTGGCCGTGGTACCCGGTGGGGACCTTGACCGAATACTTTCACGTGAACACGGTGGTAAGTGGGTTATACGGTTTTATATAAACACACACACACGCGATGCAAGTATGTTATATATAATTTATAATATATACATATATAATATATATGCATGGGAGGAGGTACCTATGTATATATAATAATATCGTTTGTACATACGGTGATAAGACATCCGGTTGGATGCGCGAAGAAGAAGACCTCCGCGATGGATTCAATGGAAAGGATACATAGTTTAATATTTACTCACATACCTATCACGTCGTTATATTATTATTATTAGTAGTAGTTTAATGTATATAGATACTATAGCTGGTATATTATAGACTCTGAGGTATGTGTGCTTAGCGACGATTGTGTATATTATGATATTCCAATATATGCGGTCTGCGTCCTCCATGGTCTCCTACTTCTCATCGGCTACGCGCGTGTGAAATCGTCGCGTCTCATGACACATAATAATAATATGTATCGCCGTATAGGTATTTGTTTTATTCGCCACGGCCCGTGGTTATAAAACAGCTATGGACGTGCAATACTCTAATACACATTAATATTTACGCGACATTCTGCAGTATAAGTATGCGGATAATACAGTGTGTGCCAAAAGTCCCAAGTCACTCTAAGTGCCTCTCGTACTCGTGGCCGCAGTTCAATATAATATACTTAAATGAAGTTTTTTTTGACAATAAGCCTATTATTAAAAAAAAGATCCAATTAATAATAGCACTTATACATTTCAAAAATAATTGAAATATTAAAATTTTGATTTGTTATGGAGATACTTATAAGGTGTACTCGACTTTTAGGATGTAATACTGTACCTAGGTACCTATATACCAACGTTATTGTGACGATGACGATTATAATATAATAATAACGATGTGACACCGATTAAATTTAGTTCGAATATAGCTATATAGGCACCTACTACAGCTATAATAGCTGGAAGAGAAAGTATTTTTTTCCACAAGTCCGTTTTCGAATAATACATTTATATAGTAGGTATGTATATGCACCAATACTTGCGCACGGGTACCTACTTACGGTTTTTCGGCAAACACACATATATATATATTATGTACCTACCTATAAGTAATGTATAATGATTATTTCTAAATTTTTAGGAGCTGCGTTTATACGATGCTGTAAGTCTATAGACTACCCGTAATATAATTCTAATTTCTAGATATTTCATGTATGCAGAGATATCCCACCATCAGCAATTATAAATTGTAAAAGCACAGTGATGAGGTCTACCAATACGTCTTAGGAAAGTTCATTTTTGACAACTCCCAGTACCTAACTCTTGAAAATGTTTTTTGCTTTAGCTGTATGTGGAATAATCGATTTTACCGGAATTACTTGATTACGTCAATCCTATAGGAGACAGCAATTTTTTTGTTTAATAATATTATTATAACATTATAATCACGAATAATATTAGTATAACATTATTATAATACTATTATAATATTATCGTTACAAATTATTAAACATTAATTAATGCTGTTCTTCATAAACTATGACTCATATTTTTACCATTTGCCATTGATTTTCAGAACATATTCAGAGCACAAATCATCGAAAGATATTTTACAGAAGTGGAGTGATCGTTAATGCGAAAGACTATACCTACTCGAATAATGATCGAAATTCGGAATATGAACTACCGAAAATTGTAGATATTTTTGTAAACAGGTTGTCACATTCTATAGGTCACAGTGTGTTGAGTTTATGAAAATGTCGATTTTATAAAATTCTTTTCTTTTTTTTGACCCTATGGCTTATGTGATTTTATTTAAATATAATACCTGTAAATGGATAATTCTTAGGTATTCGTCGTTTTTATTCTACGCCATGGGGGTCAACTACTCTTATGTTTGTCTTCCACCTCTCACTGCCCATAATTATCTCTACATCCATGCCACGTGCCTTCATATTCCCTAATCATAACCCTGACCTCTAACCACTTTTTCTTTGGCCTACCTCTCCCTCGACTAGCTTTTATATTCAAATATTCAATCATATACTTATGGCCGTAATGGGTATAAACATCAAAGTATAGTTAGGTATTTAATCATTTTCAATAGATTTTATTAATTGTTTGAATTTGTTATGAATATGTTTAATATTTCGGAAAAATATATATGTAGGTAAACTATAGATCGCTATAGTTTTTTTTTTTTTTTAATTACAAGTACCTACCTATACTTTGAAAAATTAAGTTTGAATGAATATTAAACTATAATAATATTTCCCAATTAATACATTTTCAATCCTTATTGGCACCATAATACTGGCATTTACTACCAGTTCAAACAGTGAATTAGTGATTTATTAGTTATACCTACAATAACAATACTTATAGTAAACTAAATACTAATTATCCAAAATCAAACATCAATCCATTAACATATTATCTACAAAAATAATATAACTAATAATTGATATATTTTATAGTCCATTAGTTTAATACGGCGACTCATTCGCAGTTAATTTAAAAAAATTAATCATTAATCACAATATATAATTGTGCGATATCATGTGGTATCGCTAATATACGTTTACAAACAACATTTAGGTAATGTATTTTAAATTATAAATTAATATAAATATAAGTATGATACTGTTAAATATGAATATAGCGTGTATTAAAATGTATTACTTTTAAAATAAATAATATTATAACGTTTATTCGATTGATTTTTAATAATTATATAAAAAATAAACATTCTGTTCAGAAAAAAAAATAAGAGTAATAATTAGCATCTGCTGCCCCTAATTTTTTGGTAGGTGAGTTGGCAGACCCCCTGGCACCAAAATATTTACATCACAAAAATTCTACTACGTATAAAAATATTAAAAATAAATTATTGAATAATTATGGTCTATATAGCCATTAGCCAATATAGAGGTAACTGATCCAATATGCTACCACTGAAGAGTATTAAATATGAATTATTATCTACTAACAATATTATAATGTTATAAAAAGAAAGGAGGTACAATAAACTATAATATATAAATACCTAATTTTGTATGATATAATATAATTTAATATTATCTAGATACTTGCTACCTACTATCAATTACTAAATATATTTATTTAGTTTGAGACTTTAATGGATTCCACACTAGGTAACATAGGCGCAAATAGGGGGGGGGGGATTTA